>NC_089789.1:19536105-19586105 GCF_040412425.1 Macrobrachium rosenbergii
TTCTATCTATGGGAAATACATTCATAATCGTCTTTTTGTTTTTTCATTTATAAGCAACAAAATCTTTGTCATTAATTTTTAAATTTTTATTGTTCATATATGAAAACTATTATCTGTCATCTTTCGCTCCTCTTTTTATCTATGAGAAAAATAATCTTCACCTTTTATAATTTTCCCGTAAGTGAACAAAAATAATAATAACGGCGCCTCCACTATTGACTATCTTTCCATATCCGAGGAACACAAACACCGAAGATATGAATGAAAATGAGTTTCGCTCCGGCCCAAAAATACTGCAAATTCTTTATGACATCCAGCTATTGAACGTGTCCATATTTCAGTCCCGTATGGGCAATAACCCCTCGAAGGTAATAGGGCTATAAAATATTACGTCGATTCTTACTCCTAAAAAGAAAAGGATGGCGACTATTTTGTGTTCGGTCATTGGTTGCCTAAATAGTTGGAAATCAATATCCTCGATTCCAGCGTGGCTTGCTTAAGTTTAAGCTCACAGAGAGAGAGAGAGAGAGAGAGAGAGGCTGGTTGGGGCAGGGGATGGCATAGGCAAGTTTACGGTTGATCAGTGGAAGTGAAATGGTTATTATTTAATTTGCATTCGTGTGATACACAGATATATATATATATATATATATATATATATATATATATATATTATATATATATATATATATATATATATATATATATATATATATATATATATATATATATATATATATATATATGATAGAGCATAGTAAAAATTATGGAAATGACTAAGAACATGAAAGCAACTCGAAGAGCATAACAACTGATATGCATGAATATCGTTATTGTTGTTAGGAAGGGAATCTCTCTCTCTCTCTCTCTTTAACAATATATGTTAGCCTAATAGGTTTCAATTTTATCAGATGATGAATTAGCAGCAGTCAGTGCTCATGGACACAAGATAACACTGTATCCTGTTGCAAAATTTCGGTTAAAGTACTAAATGAGGTTCCCTTGTGTTACGCCCGTCTGCTGTGTTAGCCTCCCTTGTTAGGGCCCGCTTTACTGCCCAGTAGAAGTCTATTTAGTCAGAGGCTAAGGGACCTCAACAATAGGAGTGGTGGACGCGTCACCCTTGCAGAATAGGATTCCAAACCTGTCCGGGCAGAAGAAACAGTGATCCCACTCTTAGCTGTCGTGGTTTATCTCGCTGTTGAAGGAATTGTTTTACCCATGACGGTTACCCGTTTCCATAGATCTTGCATAGGTGTGCGCGGTGAGGCCTCAGTGACATGGTCGTTAACGTGGAAGGGGGACAGAAGAACCCATTCACTCCATTTTACGAGCAGAGTAGCAGTGGTCGATGGAGCCATACACACATACACACACACACACACACACACATATACAGGTATATATGTGTGTGTGTGTGTGTATATGTATATAATATAATATATATATATATATACATGTATACATATGTATATATATTGTATATGTGGCATATGATGTTATATATTACTTAGGACTGTACTTCAATGTTTAGAGGCTTATAGACAGGATATCCTTATGAGTAAAAAAAAACTAACGGCACAAACTCCTTAAGGATAAGAACTGTCAAAAGAATACCAAAGATACTGATCGTATTTAGGCAAAAGGAGCAAATAAAAAAATAAAATAAATAAAAATGAGGGGGTTCAATTTCCGTCCGCTTGCTTCGAACGGAACTTTCACATCTGAGGCTTCGGATTAATCAAATGCAAATGCAATCAAAACAAGGCGCATTTCAATGCAAATGTTGTAATTTCTTGTAGTAATCACATGCAAATGCAATCCAAGATCTTGCTGCATTCCCTGCACGCTCTAAAGGGGTCACTCGTGTTCTTGCCTTCTGCTACGCAGAGTCTTCGGTTCCGGGTATTGCCAGAATGATTCCTCATTATTTTTCGACGATTATAAGTAATAATGCATACACACGCACACAGACACAAACACTCACACACACACACACACACACACACACACACACATATATATATATATATATATATATATATATATATATATATTAGATAAGATTATATTTATATTTTTCTTCAGTACACATGTATATATATATATATATATATATATATATATATATATATATATATATATATCTATATATATATATATATATATATATATATATATATATATATATATGTGTGAAAGACCAGTGGTCTTTAATTTTCACCTTTCATGTGTTGTCTATATATATAAATTTGGTGGCATTATTGCTGATATATATATATATATACATATATATATATATATATATATATATATATATATATATATATATATATATATATATTATACTTATGGTTCCTCACTTGTTGTCGTTCTCAGCTAGCACTCTGCTGGCAATGTTTGAAGAATTAGAAAGAATTTATTTCTGGAGATAGAAATTCATTTCTCGCTCTAATGTGGTTCGATTCCAAACCCGTTGCTAGGTAACTAATTGGTTGTTAGCCACGTAAAATAAATCTAATCCTTCGGGCCAGCCCTAGGAGAGCTGTTAATCAGCTCAGTGGTAAACTAAGAACTTTTTTTACATAAATATGAATACAAAGATACACACAAAATTCATTTAGTATTATAGAAAAAAAAAAAAAAAAAAAAAAATAAATAAAAATAAAAATATAAATATAAATAATATACATATATATACTTACATATAAATGCAGTTCCTCATTGGACGGGTTGTTGTCGTTCTCAGCTAGCACTCTGCTGGCCCCGCGTTCGATTCTCCGAACCAATGAACTTTCAATCTGGAGATAGAAATTCATTTCTCGCTCTAATGTGGTTAATCAAATAAGCAAATGCAATCAAAACAATCCTTCAGGCCAGCATTTCAATGGTCAAACTAAGTTGTTTTAATTTCTTGTGTATATATGTATATCATATATATACACACAAAATTCATTTAGAATATTATATAAAAAATATAAATATATATACATATATATCTTACATATAAATCTTGCTTGGACAGGTTGCATTCCTCAGCTAGCACTCTGCTGGCTCTAAAGGGGTCATTTCTCGTGTTTCTTGCCTTCCCGTGCTGCACAGAGTCTTCGCTCAGTTCCTAAGGTATTATATACACACAAAATTCATTTAGAATATTATAGAAATATATATATATAGAATGATTCCTCATTATTTTATATATATATACGATTGGACGGGTTGTTGTCGTTCTCAGCTAGCACTCTGCTGGCCCGCGTTCGATTCTCCGACCGGCCAATGAAGAATTAGAGGAATTTATTTCTGGAGATAGAAATTCATTTCACGCACAGACACAAACACTCAAACCCGTTGCTACTAATTGGTTGTTAGCCACGTAAAAATAAATCAATCTCAGGCCAGCCCTAGGAGAGCTGTTAATCAGCTCACAAACACACACACACACACATATGTGTATATATGCATATACATACATATATATACACACAAAATTCATTTAGAATATTATAGATATATATATATATATATATATATATATATATATATATATATATATATACTTATATAAATATTCCTCATTGGACGGGTTGTTGTCGTTCTCATTAGATAATAGAAATTCATTTCTCGCTCTAATGATAACTAATTGGTTGTTAGCCACGTAAAATAAATGTAATCCTTCGTCCTAAGGTATACATTTTTGTGTATATTCAGATATATATATACACACAAAATTCATTTAGAATATTATATATATATATATATATATATATATATATATATATATATATATATATATACATATATATACTTACAATAAATGCAGTTCCTCATTGGACGGGTTGTTGTCGTTCTCAAAGCACTCTGCTGGCTACCTGATTCTCCGACCGCCAATGAAGAATTAGAGGAATTTATTTCTGGAGATAAATTCATTTCTCGCTCTAATGTGGTTCGGATTCATAAGCTGTAGAACCCGTTGCTAGGTAACTAATTGGTTGTTAGCCACGTAAAATAAATCTAATCCTTCATAGCCCTAGTGTTAATCAGCTCAGTGGTCTGGTTAAACTAAGGTATACTTTTTTTACATATATATATGTGTATATATATATATATACATATATATACACACAAAATTCATTTAGAATATTATAGAAAAAAAAAAAAAAAATATATATATATATATATATATATATATATATATATATATATATATATATATATATATATATATATACATATATATACTTACATATAAATGCAGTTCCTCATTGGACGGGTTGTTGTCGTTCTCAGCTAGCACTCTGCTGGCTCCGATTTCGATTCTCCGACCGGCCAATGAAGAATTAGAGGAATTTATTTCTGGAGATAGAAATTCATTTCTCGCTCTAATGTGGTTCGGATTCCACAATAAGCTGTAGAACCCGTTGCTAGGTAACTAATTGGTTGTTAGCCACGTAAAATAAATCTAATCCTTCGGGCCAGCCCTAGGAGAGCTGTTAATCAGCTCAGTGGTCTGGTTAAACTAAGGTATACTTTTTTTACATATATATATGTGTATATATGCATATACATACATATATATACACACAAAATTCATTTAGAATAAAATATAAATCATATATATACTTACATATAAATGCAGTTCCTCATTGGATTGTCGTTCTCAGCTCAGCACTCTGCTGGCCCCGATTCGATTCTCCGACCGGCCAATGAAGAATTAGAGGAATTTATTTCTGGAGATAGAAATTCATTTCTCGCTCTAATGTGGTTCGGATTCCACAATAAGCTGTAGAACCCGTTGCTAGGTAACTAATTGGTTGTTAGCCACGTAAAATAAATCTAATCCTTCGGGCCAGCCCTAGGAGAGCTGTTAATCAGCTCAGTGGTCTGGTTAAACTAAGTGTATATATATATATATATACACACAAAATTTTTAGAATATATATATATGTGTAGTTCGTCATTGGACGGTTGTTGTCGTTCTCCTATGCTGGCTCGATTTCCATTCCCTCCGACCGGCCAATGAAGAATTACTGGATATACAATAAGCTGTAGAACCCGTTGCTAGGTAACTAATTGGTTGTTAGCGTAAAATAAATCTAATCCTTCGGGCCAGCCCTAGGAGAGCTGTTAATCAGCTCAGTGGTCTGGATTAAACTAAGGTATACTTTTTATATATATACACACAAAATTCATTTAGAATATTATAGAAAAATACATGAAACATTATTTTATTAATAATTGTCCTACGATGTACGCAATATTTTTTGTAGCTCTTTGTAATGTTTAGTCATTTGATTTGCTGAACTTTCAGACCGCCATATGTGAGGTATTATCGCGTAAAAATTAAAATAAAAAGCATCGTAGTTAAAGAAAATCGTTTTATGAATAATATTAACTAATACAATTGTTATTACGGCTGATGAATTTTTCGTTAAAACTGTTCAAACAAGACTTTTTGGTTAGCTTTTTCCTTATGTCATATTTCATGAACTTTCTTGTGAAACTGAAGAACCTCATCTAGAGTCTCTCCGGGAAATAGATAATAAGAGAAACGTCTTCGTACGTATATGAATTAATAATAATAATAATAATAATAATAATAATAAATAATAATAATATCATATCATAATCAATAATCATCATCATCATCATCATCAAGAAGAAAGTCTCACTAACTGACTTCGCAATCCCATGGGACACCAGAGTAGACGAGAAAGAAAGAGAAAAAAATGTATGAATATCAAGACCTGAAAATAGAAATAAGTAGAATATGGGATATGCCAGTGGAAATTATACCCATAATCATAAGAACACTAGCACGATCCCAAGATTCCTGGAAAGGACCTGGAAAAACTAGATGCCGAAGTAGCTCCAGGACTCATGCAGAAGAAGCGCACATAGTGAAAAAAGTGATGGACTCCTAAGGAGGCAGGATGACAACGGGGAACCCCACACTATAAAAACCACCCAATCGAATAGGATGACTGTGATAGGCGTCCCCCCCTACAAAAAAAATAATAATAATGATATGTCACACCCATTCCTGCATTGGTGCTTTGGAACCTTGTAGGTCACCCATCACTGCTCTTTTTTTTTGAAGTTCTTGAATTTCAGAGAACAATAATAGTATGAGAATAAGGAGAATATATGAAATAACAATAAAACTGGGGTCGTTTCCTTAAGGTTCAGAAGGGAACACGCCTGTTCGCTACTTACGATAGAAGTTAGTAAGAATTCGTAACTCATTCCCTTACTTTGATATTCTTTTAGTGAATGATGCTAGCTAGGGATATTTTTTATTTTGTTTCCTTCATCACATTATCTGAATCTTAAATGATTCCCTTTCGTGATGGGCCGTTGCATTTCTCTTTTATTAGTGACATCGAAAATTTTCCATGGTCATGAACTAAATGAATTTCCAGATTCGATCATTCAGACTCTCATTGCTTATTTGTTTTCATCTGCGATAGTTACCAGAGATTTTTCTTCTATTCATCGTGATATCTAAGAAACATTATTTTACTTAATGGCAGGTGACCCTCTTTCTTGATATCTTATAAATTTTTCATGTTTATGAAATATATAAAATTTTTTCCTAAGACTGTTTAACTTTCTAATTTCATGGCGTTCATGTCGTTGCATCTGCTTTCGGAGCCTCTTAAGAACTGCAAGACTCGTGCCGGCATAAGGCCAGTTTAATTTGCAACAACAACTTCTAGGATCATATACTGGAAATGAACTGCGTCCTCAGAAGCCCGCACATTCCCTCAGACACTCCTTTTGTCTTCCTCGGCTTTCTCATGTTCTTTATATCCATCAAGTTCGTCATTATTACCTTTCCCACTCTCCTCCCGGAGCATCAGAGGCCTCTCTACTCTCAACTACGCCCTTCTCCCTCGCCATTTCCCTCAAGAGTTATAACTCCACCAGCAAGAAGGATTAACAGCCGAAGGACCCGCCGCCATCTGTTGACCAAGAGGAACGGCAATACTAGGTACAGAAAGGTGTCTTCTTCCCGCCCTAAACAAACCTTTTACATTCTCATCGGGAAGATGTAAGATGCATAAGGGTGATATTAACAGGCACGGCTGACGGACAGGGAACTTTACGGCGCGTCAATGGCCGATCTCTCTCGGTCTTCGGGATGGACGGCCCGAGAGGGTCAGAGGTGCGCGCGTAAATTGTGCCGATGGCTCCCTTGTGGATGCCACCAGAGCCGTCCACGACGTCGATGAAGATGTGCAGCGTACGTGCGCATGCGCTCTTGTCGGTCAGCTGAAAATTGTTGTTGCCAGTGTTCATTCTCTCTCTCCCCTCGCTCCCGCACCCGCACCCCCCTTCTCTCTCTCTCTCTCTCTCTCTCTCTCTCTCTCTCTCTCTCTCTCTCTCTATAAATAACAAGACAAAGGTCACAACCAAATTCACGTTCTTTGGCTCTGTTGACTTAAGTAGTACTGTTTGTTGAGTACTTGGTAGTCAGACGACTTCTGTGATTGCAAGTTATGTTAAAAAGACGTGGGCCCAACATTTTCTTCCAAACAGATATGCTCAGAGCAAGAAGCTTAACATTTTCTATGGGGAAAAGGCCATATTATAAATGTACGTATATGTATATGTATATATATATGCAGTATATATATATATATATATATAAATATGTGTGTATATATGTAAATATATCCACACACACATATGTATATATATAGATATGCATATATATATATATATATATATATATATATATATATATATATATATAATAAGACAGACAGACAGACAGACAGACAGACAGACAGACAGACAGACAGACAGACAGACAGACAGACAGACAGACAGACAGACAGACAGACAGACAGACAGACAGACAGACAGAGTCACTCATGCTAAATGAAATTAATAACCAGATGAGCTCACACTGAAAACTAAAGCAAGCGAATTACTCAGATTGTCTCAGATGAAAACAATGTTGACTCCATGAGGTGTATGTTTGCTTTAAGAATAAATAAGCAAACAGCAGGCAGACTGAGAGAGCAACGCAATCTCGCTGAACTTGGAAATGGCTCGGAACTTTAATGATGATATTTACTCATTAATCAAAAGGCAACAACTCATACCTGTGTACATCAATTAAAGAATGAGACGTCCATTTACTCTCCTCCTGATGACAATGGCGATGAAGATGATGGGGTCGCGAGGAGGAGGCGGGTCTTGATGATGATGGATTCATTCACTTCAAGAGCGCAGCTTCTCGCTCAGTCAGGAGGACACTCTGTTGACTTTGGCTTCCTTTAAACAGTCTAAGTCAATTTTGGTGATCACACCGGAATGGACCTTCTCATGTTGATTCGACGCCAGTCTTCGGAATGTTGTGGAAATAACCAACTTCTTCAAGTTTCTTTTTTTTTATTTTTTAGTTTCATGGGAGCGAGGGAAAATGACAGCGGTAGTTATGTGCCATTGTTTTACCTGGGAAAGAAGCCATCTACTCGTTAAATTAACAAATTCTGATTGCATCTGCTCGTCATGTTCAGATTTCCTTATAGGGTCTGCTCGTCAAAGTGAGTTTTGCTGATAGCGTCTGCTCGTTAAACTAACATTTGCTGATAACGCCAGCTCGTTATATTAAAATTCTATTTAAAAAGTCTGCTCATCAAGGTAAGTTTTGCTGATAGCGTCTACTCGTTAAACTAACATTTGCTGATAGCGCCATCTCGTTATATTAAAATTTTATTTACAAAGTCTGCTCATCAAAGTAAGTTTTGCTGATAGCGTCTGCTCGTTAAACTGACATTTGCTGATAGCGTCTGCTCGTTATATTAAAATCTTATTTATAGAGTCTGCTCATCAAAGTGAGTTTTGCTAATAGTGTCTGCTCGTTAAACTGACATTTGCTGATAGCGTCTGCTCGTTATATTAAAATTCTATGTAAAAAGTCTGCTCATCAAGGTAAGTTTTGCTGATAGCGTCTACTCGTTAAACTAACATTTGCTGATAGCGCCATCTCGTTATATCAAAATTTTATTTACAAAGTCTGCTCATCAAAGTAAGTTTTGCTGATAGCGTCTGCTCGTTAAACTGACATTTGCTGATAGCGTCTGCTCGTTATATTAAAATCTTAATAATCGAGTCTGCTCATCAAAGTGAGTTTTGCTAATAGTGTCTGCTCGTTAAACTGACATTTGCTGATAGCGCCAGCTCATTAAACTCGCCAGATTAACATTTGATAAAAGCGTCTGCTCGCTAAATTTATAACTTATCGATTGTGTCTACTCATAAGGTCAACTTTAGCTAACAGTGTCTACTTGTTAAAGCAATATTTACTAATTGCATCAGTTTGTCGAATTAACATTAACTGAGAGCGCAAGCTCGTCAAACTTACATTTGTTGGTAGTGTATGGTTGTGAGATTAAATCTGCCTATTAGATTTACATTTATTGATAATGTCTGTTCATTTGAGCAACATTTACCAGTAGCATCAGCTCGTTAAATTATTAATGGAAAAATGATGAAAAGGAACGTTTTCACCAAGAAGTGTTGTAATAGCTGTGGATGAAGTTTATTTTGTCGTGCTTTGGGGGATTGTCTTTTCTCCATATTTAAACTAATCTAATAATTAATTTTACCAGAGAAGTTACAGAGGTCAAGGAAATGCGAGTCCCCCACTTCTATGGTGTGAACATTTCTTCTTTAAGAGGGATTTGGTCGTAATTGTTACATATATCTCTAGTTCCATCTGGACGTTTGTATTTTCAAATACCCTCCAAAAAAACTTTAAACTTAATTCCCTAAATAATCACGAACTGAAGAGTGTTTATTTCAACCCATAAATTGATCGATTCCATTCCCTCGTCCCATGGCAATAACCCATTCCTTTAATTAGACCTCATCAGCAATGGTCACGCCGCCAGGAAAAAAAATGAGTTTTCCGAGTTGGGTGTACCAGATACCAAACTTGGGACGCTATCGGTGGTGACCTATCCAACGGCACACCTCGTTCAAGCCTAGATGACAGTTGCTGTTGGCGCCGTGGGTAGTTCTGTCATTGGAAGGTTTTTAATCATCAGGGAAGACGACACACTTATCTTGTGGGACGGTCTGCCAAACATATAAATGGTACTTGATTTAATACACTGTATTTATTCCATTCTTTCGTAAGAGTAAAACTGGAGCTTTCAAAAAGCTTAGGAGTTTGTTGTAATTTTCTGATTGCATCTCAAACATTAGGCGTTTCAAGGGTCTTTTTAGCCTGTAGCAATAATAATAATAATAATAATAATAATAATAATAATAATAATAATAATAATTAACTCCCTAGCAGTTGTATCTTACTTTATATAGAATAAGAGAGAAAGCTTAATAATAATAATAATAATAATAATAATAATAATAATAATAATAATAATAATAATAATAATAATAATAATAATAATAGAATTAAAGACGTATTAGGTGAAAGTTGTTTTTCTATCGTCTTGTTATACACATATTTACATACGAACTATTTATATATTATTGCTTTTAACTCACGGTATCTCCTGTCATCATCTTCAGAATGTCCTTACGACAACACAAGGGCACTCTGAAGTTGATAGCAGGATTTTTCTCCTGGTATCAAGTGGAAAATGATTGATCGTCGGTTAATAATAATAATAATAATAATGCAAATCTTCTTCAAATCCCGTGAATATGTTTATAAAATACAAAATCCACATTTATGTAAAGTAATGTATTACAAATGATAAAATAAATTCCAGGAGCTTTCGAAATGCTCAGCTCCCTTCTTCAGCTAGAAATGACAGTCTTGGTTATGAGGACTTAAAACAAACTTTAAAAGCAAGGGTAAACAAGACGCATTCTTTACAAAAAATGATGATCATTAGGTAATTCCCTCGTTCTCGATCTCCAAACAAGCCAACCGTCCGATCTCCTCAGGTGACTGCCTCCACGGTTGTTTACATCCTCCCTCTTCTCAAACCAGCATAGGCGCCTGCACCGGAGTCAGCTGTTTGCAACTCCGTTACCTGGGCGGAGGCAGAGGTAAGTATCAGGGGTGACTGTGGTAACAATTTCTATAATTAAATGTGGATTTTGTAATTAATAATAATAATAATAATAATAATAATAATAATAATAATGAGGAAAATGTTCACAACAGTAAGGCTAACATTTTTTCCTGTCTCAGCAGGGTATGGAAGCTCTTAATCCATTGTTGTAACAACAACAACAACTATAATAATAATAATAATAATAATAATAATAATAATAATAATAATAATAATAATAATAATAATGGTTCTAGTATTACTCGGGAAATGTTAACAAAAGTAAGGCTAACATTTCCTCCCACTCAGTAATGCAAATAATAATATAATAATAATAATAATAATAATAATAATAATAATAATAATAATAATAATAATGATACTAGGTACTATTGAAAGAAATCGCTGCATCATCTGCATTGATCTTGTATAGAGTCTTCTCTACTTTCCTTATAATAGTTTTCTCACTGTTACTACTGTACAACTGGCGAGTAACGCGCCAATGTGATTCATCTGGAGGAGTTAAGTTTCCAGGGATTTTCATATATTTCTGTTAAGAGTAAGTCAAATTTGGTGAGCATAGCCCGAAGGGTTTTATAAACGTAGAGGTATATGTATCGAATTTGGATACAGGTCAAAATCTTGAGGTGGCCAACGTTTCTCCCGGATTCATCCGAGTATGATCACAGCAGTGGATCGGAGTAGACTGGTGACACTAGAGAGATCTACTCTTTAAATAGTCGTAGGCCAGCTAGGGGTTTTTCTCCTGCTGATTTTCCATCGGCTGGTGGTGCAGTGCTCGCCTCCTATTGGCTGGAGAAAGTTTTTCTCCAGTCATTGTGGGTCGCGATGCTGCAACTGGGCAAACCGTCGAGGCCGTGACGTTGCGTGATATCACGGCAGCTCGAATTCTCATTGGTTGCTGGGTTGCCCGCCTCATCAGGTATTTGTGGGCCGGGGGTGTCGCTCGATCTGGTATTATTAACATAGCCTGGTATATTTCTTCTCAAATTGGTGGGCAGGAAGAGCACTTCCTGTGTTGTATTGAGTAAGGGCTTCTCTTGTAGAATAGGGAGAACTTCTAGCAGTCGTAGTCGTCGCTGGTCGCGGTCCTCCCTATTATCCTGGAGTTTTTGATAATATCGTCGCACGAGATGGCTCCCTGGTGTGGTCCCTAATAGCTCCTTCCTGCGCATGGCATGAAATTCTCTTGGACAGCTTCATGGTAGTCCTTCCAGTGCAGCAGCCAGGGCATCCACAGGTGGGGAATGAAAATCTCCTCCAACGAAGACTACAACTGCTAGAAGCGCTCCTTATTCTACAAGAGAAGCCCTTACTCAACACAATGCAGGAAGTGCTCTTCCTGCCCACCGTCAATTTAAGAAGAAATATACCAGGCTATTTTAATAATACCAGATCGAGCAACACTCCCGCCCCACGAATACCTGATGAGGGTGGCAACCCAGTAGCCAGTGAGAATTCGAGCTGCCGTGACATCACGCAATGTCACGCACCACCCAGTGACGTCATGCCCCTGCCTCGACGGTTTGCCTGATTGCAGCATCGCGACCCACAATGACTGGAGAAAAACTTTCTCCAGTCAATAGGAGGCGAGCACTGCGCCACCAGCCAATGGAAAATCATCAGGAGAAAAACCCCCAGCTGACCTACGACTATTTATAGAGTAGATCCGTCTAGCGTCACCAGTCTACTCTGATCCACTGTCATGATCATACTCGGATGAATCTGGGAGAAACTTTGGCCACTTCAACATTTTGACCTGTATCCAAATCCGATACGTTTACCTCTACATGTACAAAAACCGTTCGGGCTATGCTCACTAATGTGACTTACTCTTAATAGAAATTGGCGAAAATCCCTGGAAATTTAACTCCTGATGAATCACATTGGCGCGTTACTCGCCAGTTGTAGTAACAGTGAGAAAACTGTTATAAGGAAAATAGAGTAGACTCTAAACAAGATCGATGCAGCTGATGCAGCGATTTCTTTCAACAGTACCTGTTTAAGGGAGGGTCTCTTGCCAATAATAGTAATAATAATAATACTAGTGTTACTTGGGAAAATATTAACAGAAGTAAGGCTGACATTTCCTCCCATCTCAGTAATGTAAGGCCACTTCTTAATCCATTGTTGTAATAATAATAATAATAATAATAATAATAATAATAATAATAATAATAATAATATCATGCGCACTCATTAGCATGAGCAGACGGGGACTTCATGACTGAGAAAGAGCGATCAGAATCTCAGAAGTTCAGTCAGCAGCGACATCTCCCCTTTAAAAAACTAATGTTTTTAAATTCCCACCTTTGTCCTCTCCCACAGCAAGGCTCCTGAGAACATGCAGAGCACCGAACGCCCCCCGCCGGAGGAGGAGGAGGAGGAGCTCGTGTTTGTACAAAAAAAAAAAAAAAAAAAAAAAAACATGCTGTTTATGCTCCTCCGCCTGACACGGCAAGTTGTTCTTCCTAAGTTGTTCTTCTTGAGTTGCTCTTTGTAAGTTTCTCCGCACACATTGGTCAAGGAAATTTCCTGGAATTAATTAAGAGATGACGGTTAAGAGGATGTCAGGAGTTGGAGTAATCTTCATGCTGTCCTTGCGTAAATATATATATATATATATATATATATATATATATATATATATATATATATATATATGTATATATATATATATATATATATATATATATATATATATATATATATATATATATATATATATATATATATATATATATATATATATATATATATATGAAATTTTTATCACACCGTGATCTATATACAATCATGAAGCTACAAATGTCGCTTAATATCGAAATTCACGCTACCTCGGTATATCTCCGTTGGAGAATTGTCGCCTAAGGGGAATTTATATAAGTGAGCCAATGGTTAAACGTCCACTGGAGTCGCTGAATAGGTTTTCGTCACGGGTTCGTGTCCCGACGATTCCAGTTCATTTATCACTTATATAAATTCCCCTTCGGCGACAATTCTCCAACGGAGATATACCGAGGTAGCGTGAATTTCGATATTAAGCGACATTTGTAACTTCATGATTGTATATATATATATATATATATATATATATATATATATATATATATATATATATATATATATATACATATATATGTATACATATTTACATAATTTTTTTACCCTACTCCTATTTCCTGCATAGGGGTGTGGCGCCAAGATATTCGGCCTTCCAGAAGTTTTCAGAAATGAGGCTACTAGCCCTACGTCCGTCTTTCTTGATACCAACAAACGCTGATACCCGCTTACAGCTGAAATTACCGGTCGTCAGTAAGCAGGAACGGCGGTTCAACACTTCCCATTAAGTGGACCACATCTTAGACTTCCGGTATATATATATGTATTTACTACGGGTTTAAACACAAGACAACGTCTTCCATTATTTTCCGCTTTCTTTCTCTCAACTCATTCTCTCAAACTCCATAAAAGTTTGAAGGTCTGAAGATTTGAAATCGAAAAACTGCCGAAGTGACAAGCACCAATAAACAAAACGCGCGGTTCGGGCGTCTTCTACTAAACGCGCGGATGTTTGGTCTTGTTTATGGAGGCTGATGTCCTCCTTCGTTGTCGTTATTTATTGCGGTCTTGGAGGAGAAACACCTTGAGCGATGAATCCAATCGCGTTCGTGCTTGTTTTGACCGAGTGGCGAATAAAGCTTACAACATTATCTCCCTCTTGCTCTCTCTCTCTCTCTCCCTATCTCTCTCTCTTTCGCGGGCGCAAGCGAAGGATAGATGCCGAGCAAAGTTTTCCCATCGGTTTGCTCGGTGTTGGACGATGGAGAAATCCCTTTTCGTTTCTCTCTCTCTCTCTCTCTCTCTCTCTCTCTCTCTCTCTCTCTCTCTCTCTCCTGTTGTCTCATGTTTTGTCTCTAAATCAAGAAGAATACGTAGTAAATATTATTCTTTTTGCAATTCATAAAATACACTTGCATAACAGGTGGTATCCGTTGTTCGAGAGGCGTTACAATAATTCCCTCCTGACACGCAGTTCAATAAGAGAGATCCAGAGGAGGAATTCGAAGGCTTTTGAGGGAATAAACGCTGGTCAGTTTCCGAGGTTCTTAAAAATATTGCAAATGGTATCCGAACATAGTTTCCAAAATGGATGGCTACTGAATATATTTGTTTATGTGTATCGGATAGGATTGATTGTTCACTCACCGAGCTGTTTCTAGTAAACAAAATTATGTATATTCGCATCTACTTTGCCTGCATGCTATACATGTGGATGTAGAAGTGCATGGTTAATGTATATATATATATATATATATATATATATATATATATATATATATATATATACATATATATATATATTTATAAATATATATATATATATATATATATATATATATATATATATATGTATATATATAAATATATAAATATATATAAATATATATATATATATATATATATATATATATATATATATATATATATATATATATATATATATATATATATATATATATATATATACATATATATATAATATAAAAGCATATCACATGAATGACAGGTGTTGATGCTACGAGATAACACTGTGTCAATCATTCGAGAATAGCGGAGTTTTTACGATGAAGGGGAAATCCCTAGAGAGTGTTCTCAAACAAAAGAATGGAAATCATTGTCTTTAAAAACACGTGACGGATGAATGCCAGTTTGCTGCTCGATGTATGACATAAGGCAAAAAATGTTGACTGGAGATTGTGAAGACTGAAAGCGGTTTAAACAAGTGAAAAATGTCCCGAGGTTTCTTGAGTGCAATTGAGTTATCTGTACCTACAATAGCAAGAATGATGTCTGGATGAGTGAAAATGAAACCTACGATAGCAAGAATGATATCTGGATGAGTGAAAATGAAACCTACGATAGCAAGAATGATGTCTGGATGAGTGAAAATGAAACAGACGATAGCAAGAATGATGGCTGGATGAGTGAAAATGAAACCTACGATAGCAAGAATGATGTCTGGATGAGTGAAAATGAAACCGACGATAGCAAGAATGATATCTGGATGAGTGAAAATGAAACCTACGATAGCAAGAATGATGTCTGGATGAGTGAAAATGAAACCTACGATAGCAAGAATGATGTCTGGATGAGTGAAAATGAAACCGACGATAGCAAGAATGATGGCTGGATGAGTGAAAATGAAACCTACGATAGCAAGAATGATGTCTGGATGAGTGAAAATGAAACCGACGATAGCAAGAATGATATCTGGATGAGTGAAAATGAAAAAACCTACGATAGCAAGAATGATTCTGGATGAGTGAAAATGAAAACCTACGATAGCAAGAATGATGTCTGGATGTGAAAATAAACCTCTGTCTGGATGAGTGAAAATGAAACCTACGATAGCAAGAATAATGTCTGGATGAGTGAAAATGAAACCGACGATAGCAAGAATGATATCTGGATGATGAAAATGAAACCTATGATAGCAAGATGAGTGAAAATGAATCCGACGATAGCCGATGTCTGGATGAGTGAAAATGAAACCTGAAGCAAGAATGATGTCTGGATGAGTGAAAAAAGAATAATGTCTGGATGAGTGAAAATGAAACCGACGATAGCAAGAATGATATCTGGATGAGTGAAAATGAAACCTACTGGAAGAATGATGTCTGGATGAGTGAAAATGAAACCTACGATAGCAAGAATGATGTCTGGATGAGTGAAAATGAAACCTACGAAGCAAGAATGATGTCTGGATGAGTGAAAATGAAACCTACGATAGCAAGAATGATATCTGGATGAGTGAAAATGAAACCTATGATAGCAAGAATGATGTCTGGATGAGTGAAAATGAAACCTACGATAGCAAGAATGATATCTGGATGAGTGAAAATGAAACCTACGAAGCAAGAATGATATCTGGATGAGTGAAAATGAAACCTACGAAGCAAGAATGATGTCTGGATGAGTGAAAATGAAACCTACGATAGCAAGAATGATGTCTGGATGAGAAAATGAAACTGACGATAGCAAGAATGATGTCTGGATGAGTGAAAATTTGATGAATCAGTTAATATGAGGGAAGAATGACAACAAGATTTATTTTGATGTTTTATACTAAACACCTAGCTTTAAGCTTGACGGATTTTCCCGAATTAATAATGAGATATGAAAAGAAAGTTGACGTAAAGATGGAGGGAACAGCTTTTTTAGTTTTCTGTCCGTCCACACTTTTTTTTTCTGTACGCACTTTTTATGTCCGCCCTCAGATCTTAAAAACTACTGAGGCTAGAGTTCTGCAAATTGGTATGTTGATCATCCACCCTACAGTCATCAAACATACCAAATTGCAGCCCTCTAGCCTCGGTAGTTTTTATTTTATTTGAGGTTAAAGTTAGCCATAATCGTGCATCTGGCAACGATATAGACCAGGCCGCCACCGGGCCGTGGTTGAAGTTTCATGGGTAGCAGCTCATACAGCATTATACCGAGATCACCGAAGGATAGATCTATTTTCGGTGGCCTTGATTATACGACGTACTGAAAACTCGATTGTGCCGAAGAAACTTCGGCGCATTTTTTACTTGTTTTTATTTGCACTGATATGTTTGAACGTAATTATCTATGTAATACTAGCTGCAATTATCATTCATATAACAGAGAGCCAATTTTCAACCGTAAAAATGCAATAGGATCCTCATACCACAAGGCAACAGTAAAGAAACGAATGTTTACTATAGAAATAACTTCAAATAACAAATCAGATATGGAAACTACCTGCCAGACGATGTTCACTTATTATTATTACTTTCAGTCCTATTATTATTGTTATTCATAAAGATACGTTCTTAAAGATCACATCAAAATACCAGGAATTTGCTTTGCAATATTTCATTGAATAGAATGAAGTTAGTTTTATAATGAAGCTGCAGATATTTGATGTTTTCCTAGACTTAGCTTATAGTTTTCTTATATTTATCCGCTATAAATAGTTTTATATATATATATATATATATATATATATATATATATATATATATATATATATATGTATGCATATACAATATATACATATATATATAGATTTGTGTGTATCTATCTATCTATATATATATATATATATATATACTGTATATATATACATATGAATATATATACATATATATATTCATATATATTTATATAAATACATATATATGCATATGTATGTATATAAATACATATATATATATATATATATATATATATATATTATTCATTATATATTATATATATATATATATATATATATATATATATATATATATATATATATATATATATATATATATTCATATGCTATATATATATATTCATATATATATGTGTATATATATATACATATATATATATATATATATATATATGTGTGTGTGTGTGTGTGTGTGTGTGTGTGTGTGTACACACACACATATATATATGCATATATATAGCATATGAATATAAGAAAACTAAAAATCTTGCATTGAATATTTCTAATAAATCGGAATAGAGCTGAAGTTCTATAAGCTATATCTATGAAAAAATCAAATACGAATATTTCATAAATTTCTAAGCATGAAGTTTAATATTCAAGCAGAGGAATAAAATCAAGTTTGCAAAATTATGCAAAACTATATTCCATTCATTGGACTCGAAGTTTCGCGGCGCATTGATTGTGACATAAATTCCTCAATAAATCTTATAAGGGTTAGGAGTTTAGTATTTGTCGGATGGGAATGCTTGATATATATTGGTGATAAATCGAATTTACCTCTGAATACGTAACAGGATTATACACTGAGTTACAGATAGCATGAGTATATTCCCCTGGGTCGTGTGGAGTGGGGTAGTCACAGAATTTTTCTGCACGTGGAGGTCATTCCTTGACCAACACTTGAAGAATGAATGTGTCAGGGACTACTGATCTGTTTTAGTCTCTGTCAGTATCCACCCCTTGCTTGAGCCGGTAGAGCATGCCTCAGTATTACATCATCAGATATTCTGGCTCTTAAGTACCGATAATTTAACTTTCAATTGATTTAGAGGTTATTTAATGTCGGTGATCTTAGTAATCGCGACGGGCCTGCGAGGGCCTCTTGAAGGTGCCGCTACTTGCTTCTTCCCTGCGTTTTCACTTTCACAAGTTCCCACTCACTTTTACTTTCTGTCTCATAGTTCTTATCCAAGTAGGTCCGTGCCTTCCAGCTCTTGTGGTGACGAGGGGTACCCAGCTGACGCCATCAAATGCCATTTCTCCCCGAGGTAGTTCATCGTTGGGCGAGCGGGTTCCGTTCTCAGCTAGCACTTTGCTGGCCGCCAGTTCGAATCTCCAACCGACCAATGAAAAATAAGAGGAATTTATTTCTGGTGATGGAAATTCATTTCTCGCTATAATGTGGTTCGGATTCCACTATATGCTGTAGGTCCCGTTGCTAGGTAACCAATTGGTTCTTGGCCACGTAAAATAAATCTGATCCTTCGGGCCAGCCATAGGAGAGCTGTTAATCAGCTCAGTGGTCTGGTTAAACTAAGGTATACTTAACTTCTCCCCGAAGTGGGGAAAAGGACACGTCCAAGCCAAGTCTGCCTTCCCTTCATCATGACATTATCTTCATATGAAACATCTGTAATTTTCCTAATGATATTATTTCTCAGTTTATCCTGGCATCTGCTCCCTAATATTCTTCTAAAATTTTCATTCTCAGACTGACAAAATTTTTTAGATGTATTCTCCTTCTCATACCAATATTCATGTCTGTACAGCAATACCTAACGTACCTGACCGATGCATCATCTCAGTTTTGCAGATTTATTCTGTCTGATTACCGCCAATTATTCAGCCTGTTTATTTTTTTATTTGGTTTTTTAAGACATTCAATAAACTCCATCTCAGGAACCTGTGATGGATTTCATTGTTCCTGAATATTTGAAAGATTCGACCTCATTAATCCTTTCCTTGTTCCTTGTGGATATTTTGTCCTCATTCTTTCTGTCTTATTAAATTTATCTGAGTCCCATCAATATATATATATATATATATATATATATATATATATATATATAGTATTTATATATATATATATATATATATAATATATATATATATATATATATGTATATATATAATATATATATACATGTATATATATATATATATATATATATATATATATATATATATATATATATATATATATATATATATATATCGGATAAGCATATATATATATTATTGTGTTTTCCTGGTTAAAGCAAGCTTTGTAATTCTTGTGTTTTTCTGGTTAAAAAAGTTAGCATCATCTACCAGACCACTGAAAACAGCTCTCCAGTTACAAGATTATTTTACTGTTGTAGCCAACTGGTTACTTCCTGTAACATCCTCAGCTTACCTAACATTGTCCCTTATAGAGGCCAGTGTTGTTTCACCAGAGCTAAACCTCTAACAATTTATCAATTTTCTTGTTTTGGACTCCGTAGCCTTTACCTAAACAGGTGTCAGCTGATTACAAGGCAAAAGTTGCCGCCTTCACTTCAAGCATGTCGCCCAAATCTAGGTGCTACCAGAGGCCAGTGTTGTTTCTGAGCTCTACCTGACAGCAGAGTATTCTTGTTTGGATTGACCTTTTATATATATGTCATATACAAGGCAAATATATATATATTCATATATATATATAATCTAGATATATATATAGCTGGGCTTAGTGCTCCCTGACAGCAGAGTATTCCCGTAAGTGTGTGTGTGTGTGTGTGTGTATGTGATGTGTGTATCGAGAGAGAGAGAGAGAGAGAGAGAGAGAGAGAGAGAGAGAGAGACAGAGACAGAGACAGAGACAGAGAGAGAGGGAGAGAGCTAGTATCAATAACTGACAAAAAGATGCACGCTCATTTACCAAGTGTTATTAACTGACCCCTGAAATGTATAAATTAAACACTAATGTTGTTTAATTACTTGAAACGGTAAGTTCATTAATACATTTTCTCGTGCCGTGAAGGGGGTACTTGGTCGGTGGGGGGAGCGGCGGGAGGTTGCCTACAGTGCCCCTTGCTCAGCAAACGGTACTTGGTATAAGATGGTTATCTGCTGTGGCCTTCAGTAGTTATATTGTTTTTTGCTTTTTAGTTTTCATTCGCTCTCTTTCAGCGTCCAACTTCCTGACTCTACTTTGTATCACTAATTCAAGAGCCAAACTCTTCTGTTGAGCCCAAAAAAGTCTAGGTTATTTCTCGGTAGTCTTGTTCATTACTTTCAAAATACCTGTAATGCACTTTCTGGCATGACCTAGCTCGCTGTGGACGGTCATTGGCACTCTCGTCCTGTCCTCAAAAATTGCATTGCCTCACTGAGATCATTATGACTAATTTATGCCAGAAAACTGGAGTGTATAAATACTGATTAACTGACATAGCACAACTAACATCGGCGTTGTATGAGAAAATTAACTTAGGCTACCTAGAAATTAAGGGAGAAAGCGAACGTTAGACAGCGTTTGGGTGAGGACTCCTAATCGCGTGGATTACTCAATTTTAGTTTTCTGTAAAAGAAAACTATTGGCCGGCTTTGTCTGTCCGTCCGTACTTTTTTCTGTCCTCACTTTGTCTGTCTGCCCTCAGATCTTAAAAACTACTGAGGCTAGAGGGCTGCAAACTGGTATGCCGATCATCCACCCTCCAATCATTAAACATACCAAATTGCAGCCCTCTAGCATCAGTAGTTTTTATTTTGTTTAAGGTTAAAGTTAGCCATAATCGTGCTTCTGGCAACGATATAGGATAGGCCACCACCGGTCGTTGGTTAAAGTTTCATGGGCTGCGGCTAATACAGCATTATACCGAGACCACCGGAAGATTTTCGGTGGCCTTGATTAGACGCTGTAGCGGCTGTTACCTTCGGCGCATTTTTTACTTGTTATTTTTTGTTGTGCATTGTGTAGTTATTTAGAATAATTTCGGAAACAAGCACACAAAGGAAGTGGCGCAGCATAACTTGGCAGAGACAAACATTATACCAGGTTCTTGATTAGGGTCATTTTCACCATCGAATGGAAAAATTAAGAACAATGGGCTGTCGTTCTGTTTCCACCTCATCTCCCTCCCGGCCCTTCAGACCTTCGCCATGCCGAAGTAGGTCCCAGCCACGAAATCAAAGACGCCGCCAGCATCTAAGCGAAGGTCTTCTCTCCAAAGTTTCATTAGACGGCGTCCTTTCACGTCTCCTTTGGCATCAGATTTTTGAAGCTTCATTAGGCGTCTTCCCTTTTATGTCTTCTTAGGCAGCTGATTTCTGAAGCTTCAGTAGACGTCTTTCAGTTACCTAAAGTAAAAAGAAAAATGTACAGTCAAGTAGTCGAACCAGAGCGACTAAGATCCAGAATCATAGTTTCTTTGGATGAGTGGCGATCCTTAGGTAAGATGTCAGTTGGTCATTCGTTATCTTATCTTATCATTTTTTTTTATCTTTTATTTTCCCAAACATTCAAGCTTTTAAGTAATGACTCATGGCCTTTACGTTTTTCCTTTCTTATTTTTAGAGTGTTACGAGTTCTCATTGACTCTATAATGGAAAATTATCATAATCATCATCATCATCATCATCATCGGCGCCAGTACCACGTGACTCAAAGGACCTCTGTAAACTTGCTCCACTCATGTCTTTTCCGTCCTTTATCTTTCACAAGTCTCCATTCATCTCCAGCCTCCCTTCTGATAGTTCTTCTATAAGCAAGTCTTGGTCCTCCAGTACTTCTGGGGGTCACAGGAATTACAGCTAAAAGTAGTTCTTCGTTGGGGAGTCCATAGAGTTCTCGGCTAGCACTCTGCTAGGCCCGAGTTCGCGTCGCCGGCCGGCCAGTGAAGAATTAGAGGAATTTATTTCTGGTGACAGAAATTCATTTCTCGGTATAATGTGGTTCGGATTCCACAATAAGCTGTAGGTCCCGTTGGTAGGTAACCAGTTGGTTCTTAGCCACGTAAAATAGTCCAATCCTTCGGGCCAGCCCTAGGAGAGCTGTTAATCAGCTCAGTGGTCTGGTTAAACAAGATATACCTAACTTTACAGCTAAGAGTGTAAATCACGAACCATACTCTAAATCTAAAGGGTTGTGCGATGGACATGTCCATGCCACCTCCAAATCGGCCGCCTCGTTATCTCGTCTAAATTTGGAGTTTCCGTAATTTCCGTCATGGTATCATTTCTAACTCTGTCTAGTCAGGTAATTCATAATATTATTCTTTAAACTTTATTCTCAAATGGAAAATTTTTTTTAGGCATAGGGTCATAGTCATACCATGTAAATAGGGTTAACTGATTTTTTTCTCAGCGAATGACACAAGAGGGTCAAAAGATTCTTTCTGTCATTTGTCGGAGAGAGAGAGAGAGAGAGAGAGAGAGAGAGAGAGAGAGAGAGAGAGAGAGAGAGGGAGAGAGGGAGAGAGAATATTGCAGCTAGCTGTGTTGTTATAATAGTATGCTAAAATGGTAAGGGCTCAATAATTTTTTGGCCGAGAGAGAGAGAGAGAGAGAGAGAGAGAGAGAGAGAGAGAGAGAGAGAGAGAGAGAGAGGATATTGCAGTTAGTTGTTTTGTTAAATGAAAGTAAAGCAAAAATGACGAGGGCTGGTTAATTATTTGAGCGTGTTTTGTGTGTGTGTGTGTGTGTGTGTGTGTGAGAGAGAGAGAGAGAGAGAGAGAGAGAGAGAGAGAGAGAGAGAGAGAGAGAGAATACTGACTGCGGCTACGGGCTTTGTTAACAAAGTGACACAAGAATGATGAAGACTTGTTAATCATTTGCCCGCATGAGAGAGAGAGAGAGAGAGAGAGAGAGAGAGAGAGAGAGAGAGAGAGCATTGCGCGATGTTCTTGGGTCAGGGATGTCGAAGAGTAAAAACCCCGGGACAGGCAAGCTAGGTATTTCAGTGTGGTGTCAGCGGCCACCCCTGTAAGACGTGTGCATATGTCGATCAGCTCTCGCGACCGGCCCTCCCTCTCACTCTCTCTCTTTCTCTCTTGCTCTCTCGACTTGTGGCCTTGCTCTCGTGTGGCATTCGGGGTCACAGGTGTCAGTGACTCCTCTTTGCATCATCTTCGGGCAATGCATGTGCTAAACGTCCCTCTTTGGCTTCTTTCTCTCGAGGGATATTAAGGGCACGGAACCTAGAACGAAGGTAATTGCCATCTGAGACGGTGCAACAGGTGGGACGAATAATGTTCAGTGACTTAGAGCGGTGATCGTTCCGGCATCGTCTTTTCGCCCTCCCTTTCCCTCGTTTAATTCGTGTGATGCAGCATCTCTCCTGGTGCCGAGAGAGAGACAGAGGGAGAGAGGGAGTGAGGGAGAGAGAGAGAGAGAGAGCTTGCAATGAGTCACCATGACCTGAAAGCTAAATTCAATTTTATTGGAGACGCCATGAAAGGTGAATGCACGAAGTAGGAGAAAACTCTTAAAACTACGTTTTTGCGGGAAAGAAAAACTATAAGAGTGAGTTGTAGATTCTTTGGAGTACTTTGCAAGAAACTAGAACTGAAGTTAAAACTTTTCCAGTGTTTGTTGATTTATATTACTTTCAAGTCACCATATTAAGAGACAGATATTTTGTCAACAACGAGAAGGTAAGTTCCTGTGATTTTTTTATGCATCCTTGGGGCATACGTTTATTAAGTTTGGAAGAAACGAATGATCATCAGAATGGATTCATTGAATCACACGTTTCTTTAAATTGAAACATCGATTTATTTACCTACTGATCATCTAATTTCCGGGGAATCTTTTACAGTTGGTCGCCATGTTCAGTACAAGCTGATTTTCGTAACGGTACTAATTTCATACTCCGGTAATTCGACAGCAAAAGATGAAGCATTATTTACTTGTTATTTACTTATTGAATCATTTATTTATATAAATACCCCACAAATCCCTTAGGAAAGACGACTGATTTTCAACGGATATACAAAACTGATTTTTATTTTTGTGCCATAATTCCACAACAAAGGTTAGAATAATGCCTTAACCTGTTTGCTTGGCAAGATCATCAATTTTGCCAAATACGTTATTGCATGTATTTGACAAAACACTATTACCAGCCAATAATATAAACTTTGTAAATCGAAATAGCTGAAGGCTGATGAGTTATTACGTGATGTGATCTTTTTTTATTCCCTCTCCCGCATCAGAATCCTTCATTGGAAACTGCAGGATTCATGAAGTTGCTGCCCCGCCCGTCTCTCTCTCTCTCTCTCTCTCTCTCTCTCTCTCTCTCTCTCTGTCTCTCTCTCTCTCTCTCTCTCTCTCTCATGTCGCTCCTACCAGTATTGTATCTCTTTATTTTGCCCATGAATCATTCTAAGACACTAAGATTTATTTAAAATTGGCAAGATACTTTTTTTTTGTAATAATAAAACCACGAAAAGTATTGAGAGCAGTGTTAGATTCTTGTCCTGTAGCGAAGATAATTAGATTATATAGCTAGATAGAGTGAGAGAAAGTGACCTCACCACCGATAGATAGATAGGCAGATAGATAGACAGATACATAGACAGATAGATGGATAGATAGATAGAAAGAGGTGAAAGAAAATGACTGAACCACTTGAAGTCTTAAAATATAAAAAAAATAATTTCATGTCTCATTTAGAAAACAAGGGCTCAAACATACTCTACAGTTACCTTTGATCATAGATTACACTTATTTATCCATTTCCCAAAAAAACTAAATGGGTGAAGAAATCAGGACAGGAGATCTCGGGAAATATCTTTCGTCTGCAGTGAGCACGTGGAGCGTAATAAACCCGTCAATGAGATGGCGTTGGGCTGGAATAATTCGTACTGCTTAGAAGTATGACTTCTCTGTTATATTGTGATAATTGCTATATATATATATACATGTACAGTAGATATATGCATATATATGAATGCATTGTACATATACAGTATGTATATAAATATAATATATATATATATATATGATATATATATATATATATATATATATATATATATATATATATATATATATATATATATATATATATATATATATATATATATACTGTATATAGAGTATATATGCACACACACATATATATGTATATACATATATTTATATATACATACATACATATATTTATCTATTCATTTGCAAAAAATAGACAATCAAACAAGTCTCTTTCTCACTCTCTCTCTTATATATATATATATATATATATATATATATATATATATATATATATATATATATATATATATATATATATATATATATATATATATATAAAGCATACAAACAGGTGTGTGTTGTAGCTTTAGATTTCTCCCCGCCAAAACCGAAAATTCGCTTCGTCTTTTTTTTTTTCTGTGTTCACCTGTTATTCGTAAGTTGAAGTCTGTACACAAACTGAGACATAACTTCTTTGTGAAATAAATCTTTAACTTACGTTCAGAGACGCATTTATTATTCTGAAAAAAAATTCATTAAAGACGAAAATCTCGTTGTATCCGGGGAGACAGAATGGAAAGGGAATAGGTTAGAAGTTTGTTCCGTGACGAATTTTTTTTTTTCTACCTTTTAAGTAATAATGAAGAGAAATCTATTAAACAACTCAGCCGGGCTGTCGACTATTTCCATAAACTTGTGTAAAAAGACTAAAATTCTTTTTAAATTAATTTATTGGAGCTTGTATCTCTTGATAAGATTTCATTTATAGCTCATACAGTTTCTGATGACTGCAACGATTCCTCTGGGCAATCCTGATATCAGTTAATTTATCGGTCCAGTACCCTTTGCCAGTGTTCCTGATATGTTATTGTTTTTTTTATAACTTATGATTTAATTTTTCGCTCTTGCTTCCGTTTGCCCTTTGCAGCTAACATCGCCTGTCAGTTTTTGGGAGATCCCTTGTTCGTTGTACCTGATCTCACCTGTCTTTTGCGGTTGCTGACATCACCTTTCATTTATTCCTGATGTCTCTCCTGTTAGCAGTCGCTGTCATCACCTTTCATTTATTCCTGATATCACACCTGTTAGTTGTTGCTGACACCACCTTTTATTTATTCCTGATATCTCTCCTGTTAGTTGTCGCTGTCATCACCTTTCATTTATTCTTGATATCACACCTGTTAGTTATTGCTGACACCACCTTTTATTTATTCCTGATGTCTCTCCTGTTACTTGTCGCTGTCATCACCTTTCATTTATTCCTGATATCACACCTGTTAGTTGTTGCTGACACCACCTTTCATTTATTCCCGATATCTCTCCTGTTACTTGTCGCTGTTATCGCCTTTCATTTGTTCCTGATAAGATTTACCCACTGTTTCTGATTTTACCTTCGTTTTGTTCCTGGGTTAAACCGGCCTTTGTTCCTTATATAACTTTATCATTTTGTCTAATATCACCTTCATTTCTTCCTGATATCGACTGTATCTGTTCATAATATAGCGTTCCCTTTGTTCCTAACATCTAATGCTACATGTTCCTGATATCATTTATCCATGTTTCCTGATATCATCTTCCATTTGTTCCTGATATCTCCTGCCATTTGTTGCTGATGCTATATAGATTAGTGGTTCCCAATAGCCTTTCCTGATATCACTTATCCATTTTTCCCGATATCATCTCTCATTTATTCACGATATCACTTGTTCACTCGTCCTTTTATTTTTATTTTTATTTGATTTTTTTTTTGTACAGCATATGTCGTCACCATCAAAACGTTATTAAAACTCAAATGTCACGACTGAACATTAACTCCGCCTACTTCCGCACCATCGAACACTGATAGAAATCAACCCGGATATTATTACTGCCATCACTGCTTGGTTATTGAAAGGCCAACATGTGTCGAGAGAACCTACACTTTTTTTTTTTTTGCTTATTCGTGATATCAACGAACTCTCACGCAAATGGAAGATTTCGATCGATGGGCGATTGCTTGAGTGTCTGAACTCTCACGACAAAGTTCGTTTTTCGTCTCCGGAAAGGAATTATAATATAAGTATGATTAATTTTTATTTTCTTTTCTCACGAAATGTAAGTTAATCGTCCTGGGAAATGAATTTTAACCTTTAAATTAATCATTCGTCGCATTGTATTTAAAAATTATCCAGTCACGGAAACCTATAAATTCTTTCAAAATGAACTCTGTAGGTTATGAATGACTGTTCTTTTATTTTTTTATCTGTTTACCTAAAAAACTCGACTTCTTTGATAAAGAATAAAATATGAATATTAATGACTTATTTTCCCTTTCCAGGAAAATAAGTAAACAATATTTACTTACTTCCCCGAAAAATTTTTTTTCTTTGGTGTTTAATTGTACATAATCCACATGTTATTTAGAGCTTAATGGAAACGCTGGTGCACATTATGACGATTATCCTGTGAGAGAAAATGACTGACACGGATTCCAGGGATCAGTTTGATCATTGATCTAACGCATTATGAATTCGATACATTAGGTGAAGATCTCTCTCTCTCTCTCTCTCTCTCTCTCTCTCTCTCTCTCTCTCTCTCTCTCTCTCATTTTTTTGAAATTTTCCAGTACGTGTGTGGGGAATTCCCCTCTCTCTCTCTCTCTCTCTCTCTCTCTGGTAAAAAGACCTTCAAATTATACTTCCTCTCTCTCTCTCTCTCTCTCTCTCTCTCTCTCTCTCTCTCTCTCTCTCTCCCTCTTTTCTGGTAAACAGACCTTCAAATTATACTTCCTCTCTCTCTCTCTCTCTCTCTTCTCTCTCTCTCTCTCTCTCTCTCTCTGGTAAAAAGACCTTCAAATTATACTTCTCTTCTCTCTCTCTCTCTCTCTCTCTCTCTCTCTCTCTTTCTGGTAAACAGACCTTCTTATCTCTCTCTCTCTCTCTCTCTTTCTTTTCAAGTCTCTGTCTCCCCTCTGTCTCTCTCTCTAAAACCTTCAGAATTATACTCTCTCTCTCTCTCTCTTTCTTTGAATTTTCTAGTGCGTGTTTTCTAGTATGGGGAAATTCTCTCAATCTTTCTGGTAAAAAGACCTTCAAAATCTCTCTCTCTCTCTCTCTCTCTCTCTCTCTCTCTCTCTCTCTCTCTCTCTCTCTCTCTCTCTCTCTCGTTATGTATCATATTCACTATGAGCCGTCGAAGTATCTCCTTTGTTATAAATATTGCTAGAATTCAATATCTGCCAACGCTTACTAGTGTTCAGGGACTTCTAAAATTTTGTTCATTTCTATTTATGTTATATATTATGACCCTCCGTAAAATATGAAAGTATTTAGTAAAAGGGCTGCGAATGAGTGAACATTTCTTCTAAACTTATCAAGATTTTGCCTTTCTTAATCAAAATAATTTATGAAGTAAGTAACAAAAAATTATATTCTGCATTAATAATCGGTACCTTTACGACCACGGTTAAAAAAAACTAAATACATAAATAAAAAAAATAGATAAATAAATAAGTGAATAAAAAAAGGTTGCTGGCCATTAGGCTCTGTTCATTAAGCTTTCGAAGACAGGTCGATTAAATAATATTCCAAACGTCACTATATGTGCAAAATCTTTGCTTTATCTTTTAAGTTCCAGGCTTCGTTAGTACCAATAATGCCTAATCGATTTGCTCATATAGTTTTACTTATTAATTGATTAATTAATTAATTTCCTTTGTCCTTTTGGCATGTATAGTTATCATTTTTTATGGAAGTATTTCTGAAATTAACGGTCTTTTAGACTCATCCTAAATCACTGTTTTTTTTTTGTTTTTTTGTTTAAAACCTTGTCAAAAAAATTTATTTTTCCGTGTGTTATGAAGTAATCTACCGGTAATGAACATCATATTTAGACTTGCCGTCGTCCAACCCGGCAAGCCTCTCTCATCAATGACCACTATATTCATATGTAAGTAATGAATGTCCGTTCTCCAGAGTTTCTGGCCGGTAAGTAACGTACTTGGTGTCGAAACTAATTACATTTCCGCCACTTCTGCCGGTATTGGTAAGATAATAATAATAATAATAATAATAATAATAATAATAATAATAATAATAATGATAATAATAATATAATAATAATAATAATGATAATAGTATTTCTCGAACTTCTTTCTTGGATCACTATTGATACGGCAGCAGCAATAATAATAATAATAATAATAATAATAATAATAATAATAATAATAATAATAGTAATAATAATAATAATAATAATAATAATAATAAAATTTTAGGAACTTCATTCTTTTATGAAGTATTGGTACGGTAGGAGCAATAATAATAATAATAATAATAATAATAATAATAATAATAATAATAATAATAATAATAAAAATATTTCAGGAACTTTCTTGGATCACATATTGATTTCGGTAATAATAATAGTAAAATAATAATAATAATAATAATAATAATAATAATAATAATAATAATAATAATAATAATAATAATAATAATAATAATAATAATGTAATCTCAGCAACCTCTTTCTGGGTCGCGTTTTAGTGGCGACTCGACAGACCGGAGAAAATACAAGAAAAGGAGACGAATAATGGTGATTTAATTTCTATTTTCTCCCATTTTCCCATTGGGCCAAATCCTTCCATTACTAAAAGGGGATAGTGGCAGATCCAAGTAACATCTGCAAGGAGATAAAAGTGCTCTTCTCCTAGCAGTAGCAATAAAGAGGAGGTTATCCTCCTCCTCCTCCTCCTCCTCCTCCTCCTCCTCCTCCTCCTCCTCCTCCTCCTCCTCCTCCTCCTCCTCCTCCTCTTCTTCTTCTTCTTCTTCTTCTTCTTCTTCTATTCGGGACGCTAAGGGGTGCGTCCCTACTATGGAGCCGTTGTAAAGGCTTTCCCTTAGTAGTTTCTACTTTAGATGTCGGGTGGTGGTCATACTGTAAGATTTCGAGGATAGAGCAAGTATATAGCAATCTCTCTCTCTCTCTCTCTCTCTCTCTTTGTAATTTGTTTGGATTTCCTAGTACATGTGAGGGAAATTTTCTCTTTCTGTTAAAACCTTCAGAAAGACCTTCTCTCTCTCTCTCTCTCTCTCTCTCTCTCTCTCTCTCTCTCTCTCTCTCTCTCTTTTAATCTGCTTGGGTTTCCTAGCACGTACACTGTTATTCTTATGTCCCACTGTCTCTAGCTCTCTCTTTCTTTAATAGATCTGAATTTTATGTACTTAAGTTGCAAGTTCTCTCTCTCTCTCTCTCTCTCTCTCTCTCTCTCTCTCTCTCTCTCTCTCTTTCTCTCTCTCTCTCTATGTCTCTATCTCAGATGGAAAAAAAAAAAATCTTCAGAAAATACCGGCTCTCTCTTCCTCTGTAATCGGCTTGGACCTTCAAACTTGTAAAATCGGGAATTTCTTTTTTTTCACCGTCGAAGAATGGTGTTAACAATACTCGAAACAAAATCCTGCCTTTGTGGGTATTGCATCAGTCATGTTTATTCACTGTTTACTCTGTGAACATATAATTTTTAAGAAATATTTTGAAAAGCATTCTTAATTTTCCTCAGCTCCCGCGCTCCTTTTTACAGCAAATTCATCATCATAATTATATGTTTCACAATCGCTCGCCAACACTGAATAGGAACTGTGAAAATTATATATTACTTTCATCAGTCAATTTTGCCTGAAGAAACGCACCAGAGACACAAGTATTTTACACCAGTGCAAACTGGAAGAGTTTAAGTGAATGGAAAGAAAAAATAATAATAAAAAAATATTATTTAATAATGAGGCGACTAAAAGGGCAAAGGGCCAACATTGCAAAATATATATGAAAAACAGGTCTCTTGACTAAAGAAAAATCTAGCCGTTGTATACATCGAGGCTAAAAGAGAGACTTAGGGTTTATGAGAAAACTGAAAAATACATGAAGCTGGTAATATGATGCATAAAAATACACAAGAAGATGCGCATAACTGCAAATAGGATATGTAAAATTAGCACAAGAATAATGCAATACATGGACAACGTTCCATCTGTCACTTACATACGTAACACTACAAAATAATAAGGCTTATAAAGCTACAAAACAAGGCGATACATAAAGTTACAAAATAATAAGATACATAATGAGCTGCAAATTGCAAGCAACAACAAATCAGATACAAGAAAACTTCTTTTTGCACGTGGAATTTGTATGCAAACCACAGAGTTCATACACACCGCCATCCCATTTTCAATGAAAGAAACTCTCTCTCTCTCTTTTTGGGTGAATTTTCAGCCGAAAATCTCGGGTAGGACAATTGAAGTTATTTTCGGGACGATAAAATCTGCAGTAACGGAAATAAAAAGGACTGAAGCGTTATTATAGATTTCTGTCGCGGACACTACGGTCAAGGATATGGGCGCGAAAATGTTGAATGGCCATGTCGATAAAGGATGAGTATTGTATCCCAGTAAGTGAAAAATAATTATTTTATGACTGAGTCAGTAAAAAATTAGTTTTGTATCTTAGAGTCATTTACAGATTCATAATGCATCTCAAAGTCAGTAAAGAATGAAATAATGTCAATAAAGAAAAGAATACTGTATCAGTGTAAGTAAAGAAATAAGTAATGCAGCTCAGATTCAATCAAGAAACTCGCACGGTATAACTGAGGCAATAAAGGAATGAGTATTGTGTCTCAGAGTAAGCGAAAAAAGAGAACTGCGCCTCAGAGCCAGTAAAGAAACATTATTGTATCTCAGTAAGTAAACAAAAGAATATTGTACCTCAGTATTGCATTGCATAGCTGAAATTCACCGACGACAGAATAGATTCAAGTCCATTTTCATTCTCGCTCTTGTAAATCAAAGGAATTGAAAAGAATTTATGATGCAGAATAACAGAACTAATCCGTCTGTAGCACAGCATTTTCACTAAAGGTCAAACAACACCTAGATCTCCCTCCTGAGTGGCACCGAAGTCTCTTGCATATTTCAGGACAAACGTCTGCCATTACAAAGGCAGAACGGAGGAAGAGAGAGAATATGGCGAAGGATTTCTGACAAAAATTTGAGCTTTTTGGGAACCAAAAAGGCGAACAAAAGCTCTTGTTCATTTGATAACGAATACAAGCTTACATCTCAACGACAGTGAGTGTCGCAGCCGTCGGCGCAGGTTCGCAAGGCGCGTGGGTGGCTTCCAGCCTACCGCCCACCAGTCCACCCAACTGGGAGAGGGTTCCAGCTTCTGTTGTGGACAAGAAAAAGGGTGTGGGGCTTGCGGCCTCATCCTTAAAGGCATGCTGAAAGCAATAAGATTTTACCCTTCTGATAGTACCATGTTATACCATGCTTCTTATTCCCCATACAAAGGAGTGGTACTATAAAGTTCTACCTTTGGTTTTAACAAGACATTTGGTTAAGGTTGATAGCCTGTTGTCCTTACCCACTATGATTGTGACCAACAGTCGATTGGCTGTCAGGTACAAAACTCAGTATTTAATTCGACAGATGCTAATTAGGATTTGATGGAACCTGCAAACACACACACACACACACACACACACACACACACACATATATATATATATATATATATATATATATATATATATATATATATATATATATATATATATATATATATATATATATATATAACCTAGCAGCTATGATTATCTCCTTTCTAGCGAGAGATCCTGGGATCGATTCCTGAGTGAGGGGAAACGAATATACCCAATCCGTTTAAACACAATGGTTCTCCGTTGACATATGGTTAATCGACTGGTGTGGGTTGCAGCTACGTACAGAAAAGCATGTGGCTAAATGTTTCTTGTAAACATAAAGAGTAACACCTGTACCTTCCTCTTTAAAGGGAAATGCGCACATACGCACACACGTTACATCTTGAAACTTCCCTCGACTTACACGTAATTTCTGCCATTTGTGGCTTCATTGTAAAACAAATAGCAAATCGCAGATAATTTTAAACATCGGTGAGCTGCCGTCTTGCGAAGTTCTGTCGTAATTCAGTGTATCGACGCCTTGGTGAATCATTTAGTTTACGACTTTTCTCTGCAGGTCACTGCCACCGATAAGAAAAGCGCCATCTAAAAAGGTACTGATAAAACGTTTTTGAGGCTGAAGAGGACCGTTGCGCAAACTGTCGAAAGCTCCCTTGTTTTTATCCTTTTTTGTATTTTTTTGTATTTGGAAAAATACAGTTCATCAATTACATTATTGTGGCTTTTTTTTGCTCATTATTTTCGATCGCAATATAATGATGCACCACAGATAAAACGTGTTTGATCTGTCCCATTCCGTTCTGGCATCTGGTAGTATCAAAATTTCTCGTACATTATACTCACCCCAGACACGCTTTAAAAAATCATTCACTTTTTATCTATTCTTGCTCATTATATCATTGTAACGATCGCATCTATCCTTTATTCACAGTCATACACATACACATGCAAATTGGTTTTCATTTTTCACTTTTCCTCTTTTTGTCCTTAGAAGGGGCGGCTCCAGAAGGGGTTACCACTCCGTCTCTTGGCTCGTAATATGAGATGAGGTGGCCAAGTCCATCTTCACTCTAGCTGCGACTCAGAACACACAGCTAACCAGTAGGTACCTAAGTTCGCTGCGTAGGTTAAAGTAGGCACAGTTAGCTTTACTGGAACGTGTCTCTGTTACTCTGTCTTCGAATGTGGCACTGATTCAGATTACTCCTCTCGTGAGGCGAGTGTCTTGACCACTAAACGAAGATGCAAACATACACACTTTCAAACATCCATGAATATATATATATATATATAGATATATATATATATATATATATATATATATATATATATATATATATATATATATATATGTATGTGTGTGTGTGTGTGTGTGTGTGTGTTTGTGTGTGCGTGTATGTGTGAGTGAGTGTGTGTGTGTATACACACACAAACACACACAAATATATACATATATGTATATATATAAAATATACATATATACACACACACACACACACACACATATATATATATATATATATATATATATATATATGTGTGTGTGTGTGTGTGTGTATATATAATTAAGAACGACACAACAACACGGAGGCAGACAAAGAGACACAGACATAGAGACTGACAGACGGCAAACTACCATCCCTCGAGTGGCGAACGCACTTGCATTTTAATCTGCCGAATTCGCTGATTATCAGGTGGTTTTAATTCGTCACTCGCTCACTTCAACATGTCTGCAAATAAGCTGCTATTTGCTTTTTCATAAAAGGGCTTCATTTTCCTTTTTTTAAATTTTAGCCGTGATGTTAGGGTAAACATGTCTTTTTTGGTTTTTGCCTTTTGCAAAACAGCGTAATTTTTTTAACTTCCTCTGATTGGTGGAGGCTCTTATTGTTCATCTGCTTTTAAGAAATAAAGAAAAAATGAGGACGGGGGATTGAGATTAGGATTTCTTTATTTCATGGTATTTGATGTTGAATTATATTATTGTGTGTATTCTTTCAATTACATCTTTAGAAGGCATTAAGATATTTCAACTGTAATTAAAATCTCTTGAAAAGTTACTCTTATTGTCGTAGTTTATGGTGTAATTTATTCATGCGGACTGAATTATATTGTTCGTTTAAAAATGATTCGTTGATACACACACACACACATATATATATATATATATATATATATATATATATTTAAAACGTCAATCTGTTTCCCATAACAGACGGCGGCTCCATGGAAAAAACAAGACACGGGTAACTGCCAGTTTAATACTTTACTTAATAATTCGCCAAGTAAGTTATTTAAAAACTATTACCACCATTATAGTATGAATTGGTACTACCTGACAACTGCAATCCTAGGAAGTATCAGTGGCAATGGGTTTTAATGCACGGTACCCCCAAATGGAGGAACGCCCGGTAGATGGTTGTGAACCCCATGGAGCTGGGAATATATCTTATCTGACGTATATGCGCCTCTGTCAATTTTTTTTTTCATTTTGAGGATTGCTTGGACATTGTTAATGCCTTAGAAGGTGCCAAGGTTTAGGATATTGAAGTAATGTCCCCCGGGGCAAAGGAGCGCCTGTTGAAAGGCTTTGGGACACCTGGTGGCAGGAAATACCTCTTAAATGACTGATGAGCCTCTTCCACTGAGACCAGTGGAAACCCAACGGCCGGAGTTATATGGTTTGTTGTCATATACCCTTTACTGATATTGCAAAGTCGGATGCACACACACATACACAACACACACACACACACACACATATATATATATATATATATATATATATATATATATATATATATATATATATATATATATATATGAATATGTGTGAATCAAGATGATATATATTACAAGTGTTAAAACCTACTGACACCGAAAGAGAATATATATATATATATATATATATATATATATATATATATATATATATATATATATATATATATATATATATATATATGTATATATATATATATATATATATATATATATATATATATATATATATATATATATATATATATATATATATCAATGTGTGTGAATGAATATGACTGGTGTTACAAGTGTTAAGTCTACTGACACCGAAAGAGGAAAACAAATTAGAAAATGCAATGAAAAGTATAAAAACTAAATAATATCCAGTTGAAGTTGTAGAATTACTAAAAATAATGACTAAATTGCCAAAGGAAAAGGTATAAAAGAAAGAAAATAACGTAGGCGGTAAAGAGAAAAGAATGAAATTACGAAGGGAGAAGTGAAGCTCGATATAACGAGAAGAAAATGCCAGGAAAATAGGGGAAAATGTCAGGGGAAAATGGAGGAAAATGACCCAACAGCGCAAGTTTGTCCAAGACCAGTAATCATCAGAAGCCATCATGGTCTGGAGGAGAGTGAATGGGTCTGCTCTAATTTTCCTTCTTCTTTTTTTTTTTCTTTCGGAGATGTCATTTTCTTTCTTGTCCTCATCTCAAACTCTCAGGGGTGATTGGAATGGCTCTTTCTCTTCTCTCTTTAATAATTATTTTACTAATTTCCTATTTTAATTCTCCATGACAATTAATGAAGCGGTAGCGTGTTTGCTGTTAATGGTCATTGATTTTTAGGTATACATTCCTCACTTAGTTTCATTTCAGTGTATTAAATAAGGCAAAACAACTTCAATATCTTCTCATTTGGTAATAATTTCCACATAGTTGTCTGTTCATTTGCTTTGTAATATATTTTATTTTAAATTGTATAGAGACTTTATGGACACCCTGTATCATTTTCCGTTTCTTATTTATCAACAAATTCACATTCTACTCTTGCCAAAACGAATAAAGATATGAGGAAATTCAAAGAAACTTGTAAAACGCTGATAAAAGGTTTCCACCGAACTGAAACAGACTGCCGATTACCGTGAAACTAAGGAATATTTACCTCACATAACCAATGAAAATTCTGCCTTGTAATAGTTATCTATTGAGATGACCCTAAAAGTTTGATTCAGGAACTGTCAAAATTGCTTTGAAGATGTTCCTAGAGATTTGTTACTACTACAGTATCAGAATTTGTTGTTGTTATTAAGAAAAGTCTGTTAACAAACTATTCATTCAGGATTTGAGCCTCTAATCTATGATTGACCAGGTCAAATGGCCTGTTCATTTTTTATTATCTTTATTCCTACTGAAAGGCCTCCATGGCTCAGTTTTTTCAGTCACGCTTTTCACTGAATGAGAGGCCATTGTTCAGCCTCACAGAGGAGAAACAATTTATGGCGGTTTCCCGGAAAATTTAGAGTAGCTGTTAACATACAATGTTGCATAGTATATAAAAATGGAAAAAAGCACGTTAAAAACGAAAAAAAATAAAACGAAGTTGCGTAGTATGTGGTAAGTAATCGACTGTTGTGGGTCGCATCCGGGGTGAAAAGATTGGACGGGTTTAGTAGCCTCATCACGAAAGAATTTCTTAAAAATTAATAACTTAACACCATCTGGAACCACCCCACTGGGATGGGATATGACGTACAGTATAATAATAATAATAATAATAATAATAATAATAATAATAATAATAATAATAATAATAATAAAATCCGAGTGGATCTTTCTTCTTTGTCCGCCCCGGGTGGGGGACGGGTAATTAGGGGATCAGGAGGGTAGGGGAGGCATGACACATCCACCCTCCTCCTGCAAACCTGTTTGTCTGCCCCGGGTGGGGGCGGGGTAGGTAAGGGATCAGGAGGGTAGGGGAGACATGACACATCCATCTCCCTCCTGAAAACCTGTTTGTCCGCCCCTGGTGGGGGCCGGGGTAAGTAGGGAAGGCATGACGCATCCACCCTCCTGCTGCAAACCTATTTGTCCGCCCCGGGTGGGGGTGGGGTAGGTAAGGGATCGGGAGGGCAGGAGAGACACAGTGGCATTGCTAGGGGAGGGGCCTGGGCCCCCCAGTCAGATGCTTTGCCCCCCCAACTTGCCCCTCCAGTTGAAATTCCCTTGGCAGCTAAACTTTAACCCTTCGGTGGTCAAAAGCAGAATTATAGTTATAGGTTTTTTACACAAATGACACGTTTGTTCATGATATTTTGATCCAACTTAATTTTATCAACTTATGTATGAAGTGATTGAAGCTATAGTTACAGTTTTGAATAAGTGCAATGTAATTTGCTGCTGCTGCTTAGAGCTAACTTCCAGGGAGACGAGATGAAGAACAGGGAATGGGAGAGGTTGAAATTTTGAAGAGATTTTGGAGGGTCATAAGTCTTTTGTGTTATTGATGACATGCACTATTTTGATATATTTACATGACAAGGATATTATACTATAGTTGAAAATCAAAACTTGATAATAGAAATTATGCTAGTGTTGAATATAACGTTGTAAGGAAATTTACATTACAGTATTTGATACATTTGCATATAGTAAGAGCTGAAAAATAATTGAAAATTGGGTTCTATAATTTCAAATACAGGGTAACTAATTACTAATGTTATTATTTTCCTACATTCACATGGATATATACATTCGAGAATAATATATTTTACTAATTACAGAATTGGCACATTAGTTTTGTGTAATTTTCTTTGGCCCCCCCAAAAAATATCCTGGCCCCACCTAGGGTGCCCCCGCATGGAATACCAGCTACGCCACTGGGGAGACATGACAGGCAGCGCCGGTTCCAGCGCAGCGTAGCGCGCGCCATCAAGCTCGTAATAATAATAATTGGGAAAAAGAATTGTGGATGATAATTGTAGCGATAATAATAAAATAGCCTTGGCGATCTGTTGAAATAATGCAACTAAGTCAGTTGTTCCAAATTCCCCCGTATTTACTTTGCCTTCTGGAGAGATTAATTAATTTCATGCTGAGCGAAATGACAAAGAAACATAAGTAAAGAGATGTTGATATAAATAAAATATTCATTGAAAGATACCAGCTGTTATGCGAATATGAAAATGATTAAAAAAAACGATAGTTCATTATTGGAAACAATTGAATTTCTCTTTCTCCTGGCCACCCCCACCTCTCTCTCTCTCTCTCTCTCTCTCTCTCTCTCTCTCTCTCTCTCTCTCTCTCTCTCTCTCTCTTTGAGCTCATACGGCAGATGAATATAAATATATCTTAGTTTTATCGAGATAAGTAGGTATTTTGCCTCCTGTTTATCCATCTATGAAGGCATCACTCCACTAGCAAAAGATCGCGAGTTCGATTCCCGAGTGAGTCGGGACTCTCTCAGGCAGTTGCGTATAAACCCTCTGTGCATTTGTTAATTTGGTCTTGCTGAGACGTGGAAGGCCAAGACCTTCCCGCGAACCTGTATACATACAAACATACATACACACACACATATATATATCTTATATATATGTGTGTGTATATACACACATATATATACAGTGTACACACACATATACATATATATATATATATATATATATATATATATATATATATATATATAGTATATGTGTATATATATATATATATAAGTGTGTGTGTCACACATATATATATATATATATATATATATATATATATATATATATATATAATTAAAATTTATGATGAATATTATGGTGTAACCACTGCCATTTAAAGTTAGTTGTTGTATGCATGAGTGTGTGCACGTGTGTGTTGTTCACAAATGTGTGAGTACATGCATGCCAGGCACCTCATGGGTTTTTTATTTATATTATCTACGCCTTTGTAAAAATAAAGACATGAAACTTCTGCAAGTTTCTTATAAGTAATATTGTTTTTATTTAAGAACTTACAAAGGCAGTAGAATATAAAGAAAAAATTAAATTTACTCTATGTTTAAATGTCATTATTAAATATATATATACATGTATATATATTTTTATATATACATATATATACATACATATAATGACATATAAACATCGACTAAATTTAATTTTTACCTTATTTTCTACTGCTTTTATAAGTTTTTAAATAAAAACAATATTACTTTTAAGAAACTTGAAGAATTTTCATGACGTCTTTATTTTTTTACACAGTTGTAGATAATATAAATTAAAAAAATCATGGGTTGCCTGTAATGCATTTACTCACACATGCATATATGAACAAACACTCACATATACACATTCATGCAAACATCAACTAACTTAAAATGACAGTGGTGACCCCAGAATATTTTCATCTTAAATGTTAATAATTCTTTTAGGAAAAGTCAATCAAATTATAGTTTTGTGCCTTGCCTATTTTAGAATAATGGCCTGAGGTGGTTTAAGATGAATCTTAGAAAAAAAAAAGCTGCTGCAAATTTAGTAACGTTCGAGCGTCGTCTGACAGAAATGTTATTGTTCATGTTTTCCTGAGTCAATCCCCCGAGAAGAAGCATTGTTGTAAAAAGGTTGGACATGATGCAAAAAATACCGAGGCTTGAGAAAGAATTATTGGAAAAACATTTTGGAAAACCAACTTTTAGTTCCATCCTTCTTTTTTCCATATTACCATTGGCCCAGGGACTAGATAGTGGAGTTGGGTTGCTTCCCCATCGGCGTCTGCAATAACAAAGGAATAAAAAAAAAATTGAAATGCAAAGGTGGATATCTGCTCTTGTATAGGTAGATAAGTGAAAAAAATGTATTGGTTTGTCAATATTCTATATATATATATATATATATATATATATATATATATATATATATATATATATGTATATATATATATATATATATATATATATATATATATATATATATATATATATATATATATATATATATATATATATATATTTCAAACTTAAATTGCCGCTGTTAAAAGGCAAAACACAAAAAGGAAAGCCAAAGAAAGACGATTTAACTGCACTTCAGATGCCACTTTGATTCGGAAGGACAAATCAGGATAAAAGTGCTTCATGTAATCCGACATGATCAAGTTGCAGTTTACTTCTGATTTTGAACGATCTCATCCGCGAGAAGCAAATGTTTTCATTCTTGAGTTTCATTGGAAACTCAAGAAGGATTATTAGCTTAACGAAATACTGAGGGGAATTCCCTTAAAAAACTGGTGCCACATCAAGTTTCGCCTCTCACTATCTGCGCTGCTATGCGGTCTTTTTCTGCTTCTAGTTTTCAGTGGAAATCCAAAGATACATGAAATTGGCATCGTCTGCGTGTGAGTGACTGTAACTGTAGCTTTACGGCAGGTTATTAAAGGGAAGGACAGATGAGGTCATCATTGAAAGAGGGAGCAAATCACTGGCAGACGTTGATAAGACTAAGAAAAAGAACAGGTACCCTCATCATTGAGAGTAACTATAAACATGAATTTACTGACAGACATGAACGTCCACTGCAAGTTTTCCAGGGAGGAAGAGGAGCATCTAAGGGATCCAATTAATAATGTTAATGACCACACTAATGATAATAACACTGACATTTACCACATAATGGCCAGTAATTATCATATCTCAGTCAAAGGTTGAAGGTCACTGCAGGCTACTAGTTTCGTTTAATAATCAGATTAATACTGATTTCTATATACAGAATAGTTTTAGAAGAAAATTCGTCCTTAGAAGGCCTGACCCAGGGTTGGGGCTGGGGCGGGGAGGGGGCGGTTTGCAAATGTCCGTTTGTCCCCAAACCGCTGCCTCAAGCGGCATAAATTCGTAGCAGGGAATTTGGTAAAGAGTCTCATGCCAGACTGGGAGACATTTTGAAAAAAACCTTGAACTATACAAGATCCAGGAGCGGCTCAGAGTTTTAGTAGACATAAAACCCTCATTGTCAAATAGATGACATCATGATTTTCGTTCAGTTGAAATGTGTGTGCGTGTGTGTGTGTGTGTGTGTGTGTGTAATGTATTAAAAAAATGTGAGAAATCGAGACGTTTATGGTTATTTGAAATACTCAACATATCAGGTAAAAAATAGACCAGTATGTATACATATATATATGTGTATATATATATATATATATATATATATATATATATATATATATATATATATACATATATATATACATACACACATACACACACACACACACATATATATATATATATATATATATATATATATATATATATAGATACATATATAATATAGATATGTGTGAGTGTGTGTGCATATGTGTGTGTGACTGTAAGTGTGTGTACAAACTGAGGTCGTGTCTGACCATATACCTGCCCGGGTTTTATTGCTATTCGTTCCGTAGTCAGCCTTTATCCAGCTCAATGGAAGATCGATACATGCGAATTCTGAAAAATCCTCTGACCCGAATGAAGTTTCAAACTATCAGTTACAATCTCAGAGAGAGAGAGAGAGAGAGAGAGAGAGAGAGAGAGAGAGAGAGAAGAGAATCCTCGTTTGTAAAAGGAGATGCAGAGCAACATATAACAAGTAAATTCGTCAATAGCGACTGGGTAGAGAATCAGATTTCCATTGTAGTCTCTTGGGAAAGATTCTCTCCCGTGAGAGTTGAAAGTCTGAATAGATAATTATCTGCTGCCTTTGCGTATCTTTTATTTATTAACATTGCTTACTGATTTGCCTGCCTGTCTTTACTTGCTGCATCTGTCTCTTTGTAAAATGAAAGGAAACTTAATTCAACAAAACATTTGGCAATCACCGAGACTCGGAGAGATTGCTTTTCATGCTATTTCAACATCGACCGAAGCTGGGGGAAACGGTGGAATCTCACACGAGACACAAAAGCATAACCTGAAATGAGGATTTTTCTCTTACCCGCGAGATTTGCTATTTTTCTTGAGCAGCGAAAGATTCTTTGAATAGTCGCGTTCCTCTTTAATTAAACTTGGCTAACCAGCTCTGTCGAAGGACTAGGGTTGATTGACTTTCACCAGATTTAATTCTGGTTATGGCTGAGGGATGGAGGAACATTCTTTTTTTCGTTCAGTGTTGAAATTTTCATCACGCCTCAGTCAGCTTTTACCGTGTCATACTAGATGGAAAAGACTGTGCGTATGTCACACTAACACCCACATCTACCTGTCTATCTGTCTGTTTTCTAAGTGTGTGTATCGACACGTATGTTGCAAAACACGCCAACCACCTCCTTTTTTTTTTGATTATCAGAATGGAGTGCAAATCACCTTAGACCTCCCTTTATAGCATATTAGTCTCGAATTATTCTGCATGACTTCTTTGTTTTTCCTTTACGTCGATCTTTAAATTTGTAGTTAATTTTTTTGGTAAAAATGCACTGAGCACGATATTTCCGCAGGGTGTATTAAAAGCTGGTCAAAGACATTTTTCAACAGGGATATATCCTAACCTAACCTGCCTTTAACCTAACCTTAACTTTTGTGCGCCGTATCCTGACCTGGGCCGAGGGTCCCAAGTACCCATCAATGTGGCATATTGTATAGCAGAACGACGCGTGTACAGTATTACCCAAGATCTAGATAAACTAGATCTTGGTATTACCCTTTTGCTTTCCCTGATTACGATAACTAATTACCTCTTCCTTTCGCTCCTTTTGCCTTCCCATGCTTGGAATTATGATCTTTCATGAAATCAGATTTTTTAATTTATTCAAATTTTCTACCCTGGAAAAGTTGTACGTGACAGTGTCTGCTGGGCTCCCGTTGGCATCTGAAGAGTTGGAGGACCCAGGCTTAACTGGATGAGGCGTGAGAGAAAGGGGGCTGGACACGAGTGGAGATTTGTGGAAGTTAAACCACAGGAAAGAGGTAAGTTGCTGTAGAGGGAACGAGATTTTAAAACTAATATAAGGGATCTTAGATTCTCCCTAAATCTTGTGATAAAAAAAAAAAGCGGGTTGGAAGCAAGAGAAGAACGTTTCAAAACGACAAAGACCTGCTTGCTTCTTGAAAAAAGGAAGGCTGTAAATTCCTGATGTAATTTATATACCACCCCTAACACTGAAAAAGTAAAGCCACTCTTACTCTCCGTCTGTCACAAGTGAAAACACAGTTCACAAGACGACTAGTAATGCCGAAAGTTGCGCGAAACGAGCAACAAACGAGGCGGTTTAGCACGAGAGAGAAAGTTGCCGAGATCTAGCTCGTCGTATCCGAAATGCTCAGGAATGATAGCCGAGCTGATCTCTGTAATCCATTTCATTCATTACTCTCGCACGATAATCGCCGTAATGCATAACTACATTTCCATTAAGCCGTGAATTAGGCGCGGATCGTGCGGCTCGCCCGCTGTGAGGCAGCCGACGACAGCAAAGGGTTGAAATAAAGAAACCGCTCTTGTTGTGTTCGTCCGAGATGTAATTTATTCTTAAAGGAGAGGAACCCTCCTGTCGTGGGCGTTTGGGAGAAGATAAAAATCTGATCGCTTGTGGATCGGGGTCTTTCATTCCGTTGTGGGTAGGCGTTGGTCTTTCTATGTTAAGATGCTAAAATGTTCTGGTCTGTAGATCGTACTTGTAAAAGTTAAGGAAGTTATGGGACGTTAGATGAATTCTTATCGAAGTTGTGGTGATGTAGCTTTATTCTTAAAGATGTTATGGAATGACAGATAGCTATAGAAGTTCTCGGAGACGTGTCTGATTCTTATAGAAACCGCAAGACGGCTGCCAGGTTTATACAAAAGCTATGGGAAGGTTGCCTGATTCTTATAGGCGTTAAAGAGTATTTACTTACACATTACAGAAATTAAGGGACTGTTGCCGTTTGATTACCAGATCTCCAGATTCCCAGGAAGTTAAAGGGAGCCTCTCTAATTGTTGTAGAAGCTGTGGGAGGCTCGCCTTATCCTAGCTTTTGAAAATGACACCTTGCTTCATGCTAGGCGCCAAAATCCATACTGAAGGCTCTTTCTCTAATAGTATGCCAGGTGTCATTTTTGAATTTCTAGGTTCAGTTCTACCATTTATATAGCTGGTAGCCTTTCATCATTGGCAATCTGTTGGTAGTATTCCTTGTGTCATTTTTCAATTTCTCATAGAATTTTGAGGATAAAAACGACCACATAGAAAAGTGAAAGTTTACAAAGAAAAGACTGGACAGCAAAACCACGACTCTCCTCTTAACTTGAAGTGGTGTTACAGACAGAGAGAGAGAGAGAGAGAGAGAGAGAGAGAGAGAGAGAGACAGAGACAGACAGACAGGATATACTGGTTCGGATATTTTATTTCTATTTTGGGGGACACAAAACCACGAGTTTCGTTAGAATGGAAACCTTGCAAACAATCTGTACATCTGGAAGTAATAGCGAGCCCGTTAGCTTACAAATAAATGCTTTCTTCCTTTGCCTGGCCCTTGGAATAATAATTCTATATTATATAATTTATTATGGTCCTCTTTTGATCTGATGAGTTACATTTTCGTGAAGCATTTGGTTCAATGTGGATAAACTGATTCAATATGGATAAACTAATTCAATATGGATAAACAGAAAGGGTTCCACATGTATGGTGGTTGAATATTTTTGATGTCATACGATGATATACAAAAGGAGTCTCATCATAGTATGGAGATGGACAGCGGGTCTCATGTGTGGTATGTTTGAGGATTTACTTTTGGGCAAACAGAAAAGGTTTCCAGTATAAACTGGAGAGTGGAACAGGCATGTGAAGCATAGCAGCTGAGTGTTGGCTGAATTATGTCTGGAAATAAGAGGGTTTAATGTATAACCGTTAAATATTCATTACAAATAGCAAAAAAATAAGTGTTTAATGAAGACTGGTTGATGATTTGACACGTCATGAAGAAATAAAAGTGCAACTTGCCTTCACGGTTAAAATAAATGGTTACTTCTCTTCCGTTATAGGTCACCCTTTCCAAACCCTGGGGTCGCCAAGCATTTTTTCTGGGGTCGCCAAGCATTTTTTCTGAGGTTGCCAAGCATTTTTCTGGGGTCGCCAAGCATTTTTTCTGGGGTCGCCAAGCATTTTTCTGGGGTCGCCAAGCATTTTTTCTAGGGTCGCCAAGCATTTTTTCTGGGGTCGCCAAGCATTTTTTCTGGGGTCGCCAAGCATTTTTTCTGGGGTCGCCAAGCATTTTTTCTGGGGTCGCCAAGCATTTTTTCAGGGGTCGCCAAGCACTCACAAGTCTCACAACATCAAAAAATATGAATTCCTACTATGAGATGTTTTCAACATATGCTGTATTTCTATGTTGCCATAATTATAGAGTATATTACTGCTGATTATGCATCAAAATTTGTTCTTGGGTATTGTAATTTTAATGCAACTGTCCTAACCACCAATACTCTCAAGACATTTATAAGCAACTTTGCCGGCTTCATAAATCTACTCATGTATATATTTATATGTAGAAAATTTTAATAATGTATGTTTAATGCTGGTGTCCCCTGCGGGGTCGCGGTTATGGCTGGAGGAGCATGATTGGGCTCACCTACTAAGAAGGTTGGGAACCACTGCGTTAGGTCACACCATATGGACTAGATTTATTTACGGGCAAACCCCTTAGAGCAGCGGTTCTAACACCAGGGTCGCCAAACCATTTCAATGGGTCCCCAAGGGTTATAACTCCATGGGCTTATTATTTCCTCAATACTCTTATTATAATTATTATTATTAGGGAAAATATTGTATTAAGAATACATAATTCACTAATATCTAAGGCTTAGATATTAATAAATTATGTATTCTTAATACATTATTTTCTCTAATAATTGCATTAATAAAAATCTCTGCATGTAATTTTTGTTTCTGTAACACGTTCTCATACCATAAGCATCATTATATAAAAAGAAAATGTTTATGAGGGCATGAGTCGCCATGGTTAATTTGGACAAGATTTTGGGTCACTGCCAAAAAAGGTTAAGAACCACTTTCTTAGAAGAGGGTTAATTATTTGATATAATTCATGTTAATAAAAGAGGACCCTTCGGGTAAGCTACACTGACTTAAAGTATGATTATCGTTAAGTGTTCGCTCACCAGTCAGATAAAGACATGATATCCTCGTCTTTGTTTTAAAGATGGGTTCCTTATGCATACAGTGGTCAACTCCCCTTAGGGTGGTGGTGCTAGCGCCATCAGTGCACCTCACATGGTGTACTGTAGGCATTACTTAAGGGTCTTTGCAGCGTCCCTTCGGCCCCTAGCTGCAACCTCTTTCATTCTTTTTACTGCACCTCCGTTCATATTTTCTGTCTTCCATCTGACTTTCCACGCTCTCTAACAATTGTTTTATAATGCAATTGCGAGGTTTTCCTCCCGGTATCCTTTCAGACCTTCTCACTGTCAATTTCCGTTTCAGCATTGAATGACCTTATAGGTCCCAGCGCTTGGCCTCTGGCCTAAATTCCATTCTTTTCTACAATGGCAAACTGTAACTCTGTCTCTTTGTATCATCACGTACAGACTCCTCTTGCCCATTTATTTCTCTTTGTTAATTTCTAGCTCCTTATTTGTTTCAATGTTCACTTGGGTGCCTCTTGTCAACGAATACCCCCTCCCCCACCCTCCCCACCCTCTCTCTCTCTCTCTCTCTCTCTCTCTCTCTCTCTCTCTCTCTCTCTCTCTCTCGTTACCCATTTACCTATCCCCGTCTCCATTCGTCTTTTTGTTACCTTTCTGAGTATTTGTCTACCGTCCTCACGTCTGCACATGGAAGCGAAGACAAACACGCGTCTTTGGAGGGAAGTCGCCTGTGCTCAAAGCAATCGCCGATGCTTTGGTTATAACAACAATTTCAAACGCTGAGAAAATACGAAACAAACCGCCAAACGAAGATGGACCTCGTCAGGAAAACGGGAACGATGAAAATAATAACATCGGTCTAAATCGATATTGCAACTCAAATTTCTCTAATATATTTCGGGTGTTTGCTGAACAAATGTGAAATGTGAAAAGATATCTGTAGCTTGATTCAACTTCTCGTATGTGTTTGAAGTATTTATGTGCGCATGCTTAGATACTGGTGAGCAATATGTGCATACACATGCACAAGAGAGCGTGCAAGCACTCATGCATACACTCACATAACCGAGAGTTCCAGTAATCATTGACCTACCTGCATTTAGGGGTTATCGCGGGTTATGGAATATGGATGAATTATAGGTATGTATGTATTTATATAAGTATGTATATATACATATATACACACATATATATATAATATAAATATATATATATATATATATATATATATATATATATATATATATACATACAAAAGTGATAATAATCATATATATATATATATATATATATATATATATATATATATATATATATATATATATATATATATATATATATATATATATATATATATATGTGTGTGTGTGTGTGTGTAGTAGTAAAAAAGGAACTCTCATCCCACTTCCCAGTTATTTTAATGAAATTTTAATCGAAAGTTAAACGGTCCTTGCTGGATTTGTTAATATAATACGCACGTAAACGCGACCGGTTGATTATACATAATATATATATATATATATATATATATATATATATATATATATATATATATATATATATATATAAATATAAAGCAGATTGATTGAAATTGATACACAAAACTGATACAGATCCATTTACTGGAATAAATCCACCATACAAGAACAATTTCTTCCATATCCGATACACTGAAATAGTATCTAAATCCGAGTCAGCTAATGACTCGTGGGACTCTCTGGAATGGTTTTGGAGTCGAATCTGAAATAGTTTCTATCTTCTTTCCAGGTTAGTTTCAACCCTCTGACTTACCTACGCCAGGTCCTAGTATGGAAAATGAGTTGTTGATAAAAACGAGAGAAGCAGAATAATTATGAGGAACGACGTCACTTAATGAACAGGACAAAAAGAAGGCGGTAATGGCACCTCCGAGACTTGATGAACAATGTATTTCTGGTGCTGGCTGGATGGAATGCCGCCCTGGCATGACCAAGTTCACCAGCTGGCATGTCTGCGAGTCGGGGCATTCCACTCGTGGACTACTCTTTGTTTTAGTTTTCTGTGAAAGAAAACTATTGTGCCGGCTTTGTCTGTCCGTCCGCACTTTTTCTGTCCGCCCTTAGATCTTAAAAACTACCAAGGCTAGAGGGCTGCAAATTGGTATATTGATCATCCGCCCTCCAATCATCAAACGTACCAAATTGCAGCTCTCTAGCCTCAATAGTTTTTATTTAATTTAAGGTTAAAATAGCCATAATCGTGCTTCTGGCAACGATATAGGACAGGCCATGGTTAAAGTTTCATAGGCCGCGGCTCATACAGCATTATACCGAGACCAGCGAAAGATAGATCTATTTTCGGTGGCCTTGATTATAAGCTGTACAGAAAACTCGATTGCGCTGAAGAAACTTCGGCGCATTTTTTACGTGTTTCTTATCGTCTTGGAGTGTCAGAATGCCTCTTGGCGAGTCTTGCTTAATCGTGAGACTTCCACGAGTGTTCTGCGCATGTTGAAAACTGTTTGGTTGTCAACTGGTTGCCTTAGTGGGCAGTCGTGATTTAGTCTTAGATCCGTTGTAACCTGGGCAAGATTTGGTTTTGAATAGGTCGGAAATGCTCGTTAATAGGTTGATAATGGTCGACAATAGGTCGGGAATGTTCGTG
>NC_089789.1:19596105-19618605 GCF_040412425.1 Macrobrachium rosenbergii
TGAAAGTTGTATCCTGTTGCAAAGGGTAATATCTACCCATTCCTTTGTTAAGACAGGGGGAAAATGATCACCCTGAAAAGGGTAATGGCAACCCTTTTATTCATCGGAGAAAGGCGAAATTTAGGGAGAAAGTATGAAGAGAGGCAAAAAGAAGGTAGAGGCGGTATTGGAGTTGGTGGATAACGAGGGTAAGGGAAGGAGATAGGAGGAGGTGGAGGTTAGGGACGGAAGGATAAGATAAGGGTCGGTCAGGATAGGATGGATGGATAAGAAGTGTAGGTGCAGCGTAGGGAAGATGAATAAGACGAGAGACTGGGCAGGAAGGATGGATAAGGCAGGGGGCAGGGTAGGATTCATGGTTGAGGAGGAGATGAGGGACAGGGTAGGATGAATGGATACGGTAGGGGCAGGGTAGGATTCATGGTTGAGGAGGAGATGAAGGGCAGGATAGGATGAATGTATGAGGCAGGGGCAGGATAGGACCTGTTGTTGAGGAGGAGATGAGGGGCAGGTTAGGAAGGATGGATGAGAAGGTCAAGGGCAGGGTACGAGGTGTTGAACAGCTGCTGAGCAGCAGCGTATAAAGAATTAATTAGGATGAGACGGACAGGGTGGAAGCGACAGACAAGGGGGTGAGAAGCAGGTTAAAAAGGATGCATAATGATTGAAGGTACAGGGTAGGAGGGTGGATAGGGAGATGGGGGCCCGGGAGAACGAACGAGGAGATGGGAAAGAGTGCCAAGAAGAGAAGAGGAAAAGAGAGAAGACGAAAGAACCAGCGCTTGAAGAGAGACTTATTCAGACGGCAGCGTTAATTGCATCCGTTTGCAATCCAAAGTTTGCCTCTAATGCCAACGCACTCCATTTCCTCCGGAACCGGGCGCTAATTGCCGGCTAATGTGGTGACCATTATAAGCGTCCCCCGGTTGCTGAAACGGGGAGCCGACGACGGGCAATATGAGCATGTCATTGATTGCCCTTTGTCATCCGATGATGATGATGTTGATGGAGCTCGTCACTCGCGCTCCGATATTGCCTGTGGGAGGAGATGCCTGGAGTGGACCCGGCTCCTCTTTCTTCTTCTTCTTTCTTCTTCTTCTTCTTCTTCTTCTTCTTCTTCTTCTTCTTTTCGTCTGACGTCGTATCTCATTTCGACGGCAATTCCGGGTCTATTCGGGCCAGAGTTATTGACGAAGAACCGGTGAATATGGTTGATTTTTCCTTTTTACTTTTTTTTTTTTTATATTCTCGTGTTTTTTTATTATCTGTATTGAGTACCTCTCAATGTAGGAAACGATAGGGAAAGGTAGTGAGGTACTCAATTAATTTTTGTTAGGCGTCTCTTCAGAATAACGGAAACCAGTAAAAAATGCGCCGAAGTTTCTTCGGCGCATTAGAGTTTTATGTACAGCCGCTACAGTGTATAATCAAGGCCACCGAAAATAGATCTATTTTTCGGTGGTCTCGGTATAATGCTGTATGAGCCGCGGCCCATGAAACGTGCAAGAAGCACGATTATGACTGTCTTTAACCTTGAATAAAATAAAAACTATTGAGGCTAGAGGGCTGCAATTTGATATGTTTGATGATTGGAGGTTGGATGACCGACATACCAATTTGCAGCCCTCTGGCCTCAGTAGTTTTTAAGATCTGAGGGCGGACAGAAAAAGTGCGGACAGAAAAAAGTGCGGACAAAATAAAGTGGGGACGGACAGACAAAGCCGGCACAATAATTTTCTTTTACAGAAAACTAAAAACCTAGATATTACGAACCTTACGCTCATTCTGACTTAATCCAGTGTGTATTTTGGGGATATATTGCAATAGACAGATTCGTTCATAACTAACTAAGTGTAATTTGTTAATATACAGCAATACTTTAAGTTATTAAAGAATAGATACATTGAAAAAGATCACTACTTTATAACATAAATATTATTACCTTTTTGACCTTGTGATTTACAAAGTAAGTTCAGTAATGTTGTTTGGAACATAACTCCAAAGGATCACTGCTCCAAAGACAATACCTCAGAAGTTTTCAACAGACCTTAGAAGACTGGTGTATGCAGTAATCAGTCGAAACGATGCCTGCAGCGTATTAGAATGGATAACAAGGTTTATCGACACTACTCTGTAGGAAATGAAATGATTAGTGCTGCTGAACTATTTACCTCGTTACTTAAGATAGAAAATGCGTTCAGGTTTTGTTCTTATTTCAGAATTGATCAACAAGAAATTACCCAAATCAAAATTGACTTGAAGTATGTTGTCCAGAAGGAGTGTTATTTTGCGGTGTACAACTTTGTAAACTTCTGTTACGATATATTTTGGGAAAAAGAACCTTCTCTAATATCTTGTGAAAGCTTTAAGCTTGGAATTAAGCACCCTTAATTTGTTCAACTTATACGTTGTAAAACATTGTACAAATTGATCTAAGGTCTAATGTAGACGATACGTGTTAAGGCTATCAGTGTTATTCCTGAAAATGTAATACTGCTGATTATTTGTTTGTATTCAATGTTTATGCTTCTTGAGTTAGTGGGTGGTACTCGTTTTGTGGAGGGCCAGTTTCTTTGACAATGTTGTGGATGCAAATGTTCGAAACGTTAATAGATATTTCCATGACATTTCATGCTCCAGCTCTTTAATTATTTAATTATTTTCTCAAACGATATTTACCTTTGATTGTTCTTTTTTTTGTGTATTTCTTTAATTTTTATATACACTCTGCAATGCACCCCCTTCTCTTGAGAATATTCCTTTACCTTTTCCTAGCGTGGGCATTCTTCTATATGAAAACAACCTGTGACTGATAATGACCCTTTAGACATGTCCATGTAAAAGTGAATCCATCATGAATAACGATGGTATGAAATGGGGTACTGCCATTTCACCCTCAATCATTTGACCCTATGAAAAACTGAACATCTTTAGGATCTAAGTTAAAATCACGAGAGGGTGTTATGACGTCAAAGCCAAGGCGTTCAGAGGACGGTTTAGTAAGTGACGACGAACGGAAATTAGCCCTTGAATGTAAACAGGGCTCCAAACTTCTTCTTTGAAGAAGAGTTTGATAATGAAACAGTTTCTAAGTTACATGAAGGCATGACATGTCAATGGAATTACGAAACAACAGAGAGAGAGAGAGAGAGAGAGAGAGAGAGAGAGAGAGAGAGAGAGAGAGAGAGAGAGAGAGAGAGAAAGAGAGAGAGAGACGTAGGGTGGAAGAATTTTCTGAATATATAATCCGAGCTTATCTTCATGTTCTGTTTTTCAGTATTTAATCATGTTTGTCTATTTTGTCACGTATTGTAAGAAAAGGGGAGCAGATACGAAGCAGCGCAGTAGTACAGTAGCAATAATAGTAATGCCCCGTTTTACTAACATTATTACGAACAGAGTTAAATGAGGAAACAGCAAATTAAGATTCAAGAGTTTACGAGGAGTGGTATCAAGTGTTATAGTGTAAAGGAGAGAGAGAGAGAGAGAGAGAGAGAGAGAGAGAGAGAGAGAGAGAGAGAGAGAGAGAGAGAGAGAGAGTGTGTGTGATGATGGTCATCATCACCATGATGTTGAATCACGAAATGTCCTTGGGCAGAAGTGCCCAGCTGCCCAAAGTTTAACCGTCCAAGTCCTTTTTATTGTTCCCTTATTAGCCTTTTAGCCACTCGGTCCCTCGTCTCTATTCCCTCTGGGGGAGAGGGGAGGTCAGGGGGAGGTGTGGTCCCTTCCCTCAAATCCTTTTGACGTCTGTTTGACCCCATACGTTTAACCCCATTCACAGGTTTGAACAAGGTGGTTGGGTTGTTTGTGGTCATCCTTGATTCCTTCATTTATCTGCATATGTTTCCTTTTTGTCTCTTAGTTTTATTCGTAGGTTTTCTTGTTTTCATCTTGCTTTGTTTGCGGATGCTTCTGTTTCTCCCTCCTTGGTCTGTGGATTTCCTTCTTCCTCTTCCTTTGTCTTGCGGATTCTTATGTTCTGCTACTTTGTGGAAGTTCTCGTTTCTCTTTTTCCTTGTTTGGGGAGATTTCTATTACCTCTTTCTTTGTCTAAGGACATTCTTGTTTTCGCTCTTGCTCTGTTCGTACATGTTCTTGTATTTTTTGCCTCCTTTGTTTGTGAATATTAGGGATTTATCGTGCACTGATGTATGTTGTGTTTCTTTCTTAACCTTGTTTATAGTAGTATGATATGATATCGTCGTCCCAGAGTTGTGCACGTTGAGGTTTTGCGTATGTGATTTCCTCTTACTTTGTGTAAATTATGTTCTGTAAACTTTGTTTTTTGATATTCCAGTTTCTGGCCTAACTTCTTTGTGTGTATAATACTTCTGCCTTACTTTCTTATTTTATATGATTTCTCTTCATATTTAATTTGTATAAATTATGCTTCTGACTTACTTTCTTCCTTGTGCAGTAGTTCAAATTTCAAGTTGCTTTTAGACATTCGTTGCATACCTTAATTTGTTTATAGATTATATTTCTCTCACTCTATTATAGACGTTTGTTGGTCCATCTTAGTTTCTTGACCTCCACGTTTCTATCCTACTTTGTTTGTGGTCACTGGTTGCGCAGCCTTCCTTGTTTCTTTGATATGCATATAAATCTGTCTTTCTTAGTGGACACTTGTTGCCCAGCCTTACCTGTTAGATGACCACATTTATAACCCGCATTTTTAAGTCCACATTCATATCTTTTGTTTTTAGACGTGTGTTGCCCAGCCTTTCTTGTTTTTTGATGTTCATATTTCTGTCCTGTTTTGTTTATGAGCATTTGTTGACCAGTCTTGCGAGATTTTTGGTGTTGATATTTCTGTTCTTCATTTTTTGTAGAGTTTTGCTCTCTTTTTGTACTTAGTTTCTTGATGTTCACAGATCCGTCTTTCATTGTTTAGGGAAATTTCTTGCCCAACTTTCTTTGTTTCCCGATTTTGACATTTCTATCCTATTTTGTTCCTGGATATCTGTAGCTGTGTCACTTTGTTAGTGTGTGTGTGCGTGTTTCAAACCACAAGTGTCATGGGGGGAAAAGGTCGAGTGACTGCTCTCTTGGCGATGCTCAACACGACGTTGCATTTGCATCAAATTATCTCATTGGAGGATTCACCGAGCAACGATGACATCCCATGCATCACGTCATGGACAGGGCTAGGCAAGACCTGCCATGGAGCAAAATAAGGGCTCAATTATTGCAAGCCAACTTTGTCATGTTGACCAATTGTGTGGCTCGTTTGTAAATGGTAGCTTGGGCTGTGAACGGTCTTGGATATCTGTGTCCTTTTACGCGTTAATTTTGGTGTTTTGCGCCTGTTAATTGATATTTTTGTGTTCTGATCCTGCTTTACTTTTGCTTTTTGCATTATTTTAGTGTTTTAATATTTGTGACTCTTCGTTTGTGTGTCACGTTCTTAGATGACATTCGTCTCGGTGCTGTTGTCCGGTTTACCTCTTTGGGGATTTTACACTCTCTTTATTTTTGTGCTTTGTGTTTGGTGACTTATTTCTGCGTTCGTTTACTCGGTGAAGACAAATCTTGGTCTCGTTTTGCAATAAGAGAATATGCGCTAAAGGAAATCTTGAAACAGTCTGTGATTTACCAATATGTGATAAGATAGGTCTACCAAAAGAGTATTATTGTGCCATCGTCCATGCGCTTCTGTGTCGATAAGGCATACTTTAGCCCGAGTCTCGAACGCAAATTGTAATATTACTTTCATATTTTTTCATTATCTTAGTACTGTCACTCATCTCGCTCATAGACAGTCTGTTCACAGGAAGCTTGCTTAGCATATTAGTGAATGTTAGGGGCTCTCGAAAACAAATCATACTAAAGATAAAAATGTATTACATAACGCCTTTCTGTCAAGACTATATGATATCGTTCATATATATATATATATATATATATATATATATATATATATATATATATATATATATACATACATATATGAAGTCATGTACTGAATTACTGTATTATTATTTTAAAAAGATAAAAAGCAGTTTGTAATATTTTCATAAACAACAGGATTCAACACTTTCACGGGAGATCTGCTTTAGTAGCCCTACATACAATTAAGCTTGATAATCATATAGGCAAAAATACTGTCATAACGCTGAAGACAGTGCAATGTAATACTTCTGTTGATTAATAGTTGTAATCATTCTACATACAAAAGTTTGTAACATTTCCGCAGACAACATTTATTGCTGTTGAAGACCATCAGTTGTAATGCGTTGCATATACGATTGGCTGTACAGTACGACCTCCATGTAGGATTGACCGCGATACCTTTCAATATTTTAATTCCTCAGTAACCAAGGCACACCTATGAATTTCACTCAGCCGGCGGAATCCCAGTTCCTCCCAAGTGATTTCAAGGATCCTTCCAAGTTATTGTGAGGACTGGTCCAAATATTGAAAATTTTCATCCATATTATTTTAAGTCTCCATGCAAGTCATTTTAAGGATTCACGCAAGTAATTTTTAAGGATTAGTGCAAGTGATTTTAAGGATTCGTGCCAGTCATTTTATGGATTCGACCAAATCATTTTAAGGAATCATGCAAGTCTTATAAGGATTCATGCAAAGTCATTTTAAGGATTCATGCAAGTCATTTCATAGATTCATCCCAGTCTATTAAGGATTCATACAAGTCATGTTAAGGATTCATGGCAGTTATTTTAAGGGTTCATGCAAGTCATTTTATGGATTCAAGACAGTTATTGTAAGGATTCATGCAAATCATTTCAAGGATTCCTACAAGTCACTTTAAGGATTCATGCAAAGTCATTTTAAGGATTGATGCCAGCTATTTTCAGGATTCAACCAAGTCATTTTAAGGATTCATGACAGTCATTTTAAGGATTTATGCCAATCATTTTATGGATTCATTACAGTTATTTTAAGGATTCAAGCAAGTCTTTTGTGGATTCATGCCAGTTACTTTAAGGATTCAACCAAGTCATTTTAAGAATTTATGCAAGTAATTTTATGGATTCATGACAACTGTTTTAATGATTAGTGCAAGTCATTTTTATGGATTCATGCTAGTTATTCTAAGGATTCAACCAAGTCATTTTAATGATTCATGCCAGTCTTTTAAGGATTCATGCAATTCATTTTATGGATTCATCCCAGTCTTTTAAGGATTCATGCAAGTCATTTTAAGGATTCAAGCAAGTAATTTTAATGATTCATTAAAGTCATTTTAAGGATTCATGCCAGTCTTTTAAGGATTTGTTCAAGTCATTTTAATGATTCATGCCAGTCTTTTAAGGATTCGTGCAAGTCATTTTAAGGACTCAAGTAAGTAATTTTAATTATTCATACAAGTCATTTTAAGGATTCGTGCACAAAGTAATTTAAAGGATTTATGCCAGTCTTTTTAAGGATTTAAGCAGGTCATTTTAAGGATTCATGGAAGTCATTTTTAGGATTCATCCAAGTCTTTTTATGGATTCATTCAAGTCACTTTAAGGATCTTTTACGTATAAAGGAAGCGAGCTGTATGGTCAACTGGTTTGATCTTTTCTTCATACCATTCTAATCCGGAACGTGGAATTTTCTATCCTCTATTTTTCCCGCAGAAACCGTCTATTTTTTAGAGGCGGCGTGCTATCACTTGAAAGCGAGATCCTTTATTACCTAATTTGCTTGCAGCACTGCGCCTGTTAAAGTGTTCATGTTCGTCTTGGTATATTCTTCATATTACAAAACGGATTATTCTGTTACTAACTTTCATCACCAAATCAAGCAACAGATGTTATTCAACCACTCCTGCAGCTTTTTTTATGCGCTAAACATAAGTTACTAACCTTTTCTTTCTTATCAAATAAAATAACTAACCAATTTGATCAATTATTTTCCTATTTCGCCATAAACTTAATTTAATGGCGTCGGATTCATCTTTAAATTTACTGGCTGATATATTTTATCCTTTCAAATAACAGTATTTGACCCCATCCTCCTTAATAGGGGATCTAATTAGCCAACATCATCATTCTAACTAGTTCAGACTTATACAAAGATTCTCAACTCTGTCTTCTTTATCAGGGAAAGTGAGTGGCCTGTTTAATAGCATATCTGACTTTTTCTTGAGGCTTAAACATCTATTGCTAACTTTCTCTTCGTTATCAAGCAAACTCACCGACCTGTTTAATCACCAACGTTTTCCTCTTACCTTAAACATCGATTGGTAACTTATGTTCCTTGATAAATAAACCGACTGACCTATTTACGTCGCTCTAACTTTTGTTTCTTTAGCCATGAACACTGCGGATGACTCGCTAATTGGATCGGGCAGAAACTGAAACAAAAAGCAATCCTGTTCTTTTTTCCCTAAGCGTCATAAACAAACGAGATAACTAACAAATTAATTGCCGTTCATCATTTTGATTAAAAATATCTCAGTCTGGACGTCTGACCTCAAGAGCTAAAGGATGTCTGGAACTGGCGAGGTCGCCTTTGTTGGGTTTATAGTCTGTCTGTCTGTCTGTCTGTCTGTCTCTCACTGGTTTCCCCATAAAGCAATCTACATTGGCTTTAGCAACAGAATGCACTGGGCGATGCAGCACTTGGCTCATGTTTGCTTGCTACCAAGCTACCAAATGTGATCGCTCCTGCTTGCAGTCCACTACGCTTCCCAGGGGTCTTCCTAGTTCAAGATCAAGGGCGTTGGGTTAGGAACCTCACCTCTATATGACTTGTGGGCAGGCCGAGAAGACTGTATCTTTTTATGCCCACCCTTACTAAGGGTATATATATATATATATATATATATATATATATATATATATATATATATATATATATATATATATATATATATATATATATATATATATATATATATATATATATATATATATATATATATATATATATATATATATATATATATATGTGTGTGTGTGTGTGTGTGTGTGTGTGTGTTTGTGTGTATATTTGTATGTACATATATATATATATATATATATATATATATATATATATATATATATATATATATGTATGTATGTATGTATGTATATATATATGTATGCAAATATGTTGTTCCCTGAGGGAGGGTGTTTCCAGCAAAAACAATATCACAGCAGTCACCGCCACATTCATATTATAACAGCTGGATCATGAATGAACCGTTTTTGCAGTAAACTTCAGAACTGTTAATCACATTATGGACTTTCAGAGAAAGCTCATTAGTGGTGCGTCGAACACACCTACAGTACACACACCCACACCCACACCCACACATACACACTGCGCCATTCTCCAGCTATCTCGTACACACTCTCGTCCTTCCCTCTCATTACGTCCTTCACGCCATCTATCAATCCTTTCTAGCCTCTTTTATTTCGCCAATCTATCATCATCCATTCTTTCCACATGATAGAACCATCTCAAAATACCATGATTCAGCCTTTTTCTTACATCTACTTTTTTTTCTACTTTTATGTATCCTGGCATTTTCTCACGCCACAGATGTTACACAAACAGCTCATCTTAACAGTTCCAGCTCTTTATTTTCATCCTTATACATTGTCACTTATAAACTCCTGGCTCCCTTTATGTTCACAAATAATAAACCACAAATATCGTTTTATATCAGATTAACTATACCTTGGGCATAATTTACACCAGAAAGGAATCATAACTGGCAAAGGTTTCTACGCCGGCTAGGTCTCGAACTATGGACATAAATATATATACATGTATACAAAGCTGATGACAAAAATATAGAAATAGAAAATAAATAGGTCAATAAAAGAAAAAGGTATACTGATGAAGTATTCATGACTTAACAAGAGCTATTTTTCATAACAGTAAAAACAAGATAGTTATTCTTAGAATTTCTAAAGTTTGAAATTGATTGTGAATTATCTTTCACAAGCAAACACGTGCACTCACAAGTAGAAATTAAAATAACTTCCACCAACATATCTGGTGTGAAGTTAAACAGAGAGAGAGAGAGAGAGAGAGAGAGAGAGAGAGAGAGAGAGAGAGAGAGAGAGAATGCTCGCTCCCTCAGGCAAGAAATGAAAATGATTTCTCAGACATTTCCTCTGTACAAAAAGAAGACAGAACACGCTCACACGTAGACAGAAAGATGATTTCCCTAACATTTCATCTTTACAAAATGATGAAGTAAATAAGAATGTAGACAAAAGAGAGAAAAGTGATTTAACAAGACATTTCAGAAAACGTGTGAACATGTACACATTAAGAGAGTAATAAAGACGTTCTCCAAAACATTTCAGCTGTCAATTAAAAGAGACAGAATTAAGGCTTAACAATCTGTTCCGTCGTGACGGGAGGTGTTCGGTTCAAAGTCAAAAGTTATGATTACTGGAGACTCTTTCTGTTGCAACCATTCCCATCGTTTGCAATTCGGCGTCATTTTGGTCTGCAATAAACTCACTGACGCAGAACGTCATTCAGTGTTTTGACGGTTATCATTCATTGAGAAGAAAACAAAATTATAAAAAAAAAAAATCCATCTAGCCGTAACAACGAGGAAGGAATCGACGAAAACGTAATTTTTATTATACGTTTTTATTTGTTTCCATTCCTATTCGAGAGCATTTAATGCAGAGTATGTGCCTGGGATTTCAGTCGAATATTTCCATACACAAACCCTAAAGGGAAAACAAGGACCACCTTGTGTCCCTCGTTTTGGGACACCATCCGATGGAAGTGCTATAAATTTTTTTAAGAATTTCCTTTTTTTTTTTTTAAGAGAAGGTTAGTGGGACGGCCACGTTAATGTCCTTACATAGTCGAGGTGGGAAATAAGTATTAAAAAATAAAACAAAATAATAAGGAGCGGGACCTTAAATATACTCATATAAGTCCCAAGGAGTCTACAGACCTTTTGGCATCGTCGTAGTTTTTAATTTGACACTCCAATCGGAACATCAAAACTGCAAGATGATTCTAATTATATGGTAAGAAAGGTAACGTTCATAACGCTGATGAAAGATATATATATATATATATATATATATATATATATATATATATATATATATATATATATATATATATATATATATATATATATATATATATGTATATATATATACATATATATGTATGTATATATATATATATATATATATATATATATATATATATATATATTTATATAAAATTTTCATTTCTTTTTATTACTTTTTAGTGCCTGAGGTGGTCGTCTCACTAACTTTTGTTTAGATAGGGAATAGAGAATTCGAAAAAAAAAAAAATATTCACAGCGCTTCCATCGGATGGTGTTCCAAAACGAGATACACAAGGTGGTCATTGTTTTCCCTCAGGGTCTGCGTCTGGAAATATCCGACTTGAATCCCAGGAACAATTCCACATTAAATGCTTTCGATGTAGGATGAAAACGGATGAAAACGATGGATAAAAGAAAGAGGTGTGTTTTCATCGATTTCTTCCTCGTTGTCACAGCTCGATGTAGCTTTGGGGAATAATGAGTTTTTTTCTGTGTTACTTGGAACTTCAAAAATTCAAGCGAAAATGCAATGCATTACTACCCTAATACTCTTCTTCTTGCATTTTAATACATTTTTATTCATTTATCAGTTTATTAATTTATTTTTTATTTTTTAATAAGTGGAATCTCTTCTTTCTGTGTTTTCCTTTACTTCCTCTTGCTTCTTCCTAATGAATACCATAGTCTTTGAAAGCTTGAATTTCAAGCTAGTGGCCCCTTTGGTGGGCTTTTTCCATATGAATAGGTACATCTGCTGAATAATAATAATAATAATAATAATAATAATAATAATAATAATAATAATAATAATAATAATACACACAAACAAAGCCACTCCAACAACTTCTAAAAGACATAACAGACACCTCACAAGTCTCGACTGTCGACCTAACCGCGCAACGTCTCACTGCTGGGAGAAAGGGCACTGGTGACTGGTACAATACTTGTACATACGCTAGCGGGGTCTAAGCGATGGGAGGCAGGGCAGCCGATCGAGACTACAAAGTCTACCCCAAAGCCAAATCAAAGTCCTTCAAAAAGAAGGCATCGTGCATACCCCATACAAATGGGGAAAAGCACGTTAAAATAATAATAATAATAATAATAATAATAATAATAATAATAATAATAATAATAATAATAACCGTCAAAAACACTGAATGATGTTCTGCGTCCGTGGGTTTATCGTATAGCAAAATAACGTCGAATTGCAAGCGATGGGAATGATTGCAACAAGATTCTCTGGTAGGCATAACTTCACATTTGGAACCAAACAGCTTCCGTCAAGACGGAACAGATTGTTTGCCCTAAATCCTCTCTTTTCATTGACACATGAAATTTTTGGGAAATCATCTTTCTTTTTGCTTATGCGTGCGGCTATTCTGTCTTCTTTTTGCACAGAAGAAGTGTCTGGGAAATCATCTTTATCCTTGCCTGAAGGTGTGGGCGTATTTTCTCTCTCTCTCTCTCTCTCTCTCTCTCTCTCTCTCTCTCTCTCTCTCTCTCTCTCTCTCTCTCAATTTTACTGAAGGTCTGTTAGTGCTTTTGAGTAAAAAATAACTAAAATTAAAAAATTGACCAAATATAAGTTTAATATATGTGTAAACTATTGATCACTTTCACTAGAGAAATCTGTGCAAGTACAAATGAAGAAACCACGACTCTTGCGGTGTGGTGAGATTCAAACTCAAGTGTTCATATACATATATAAATGTATCTACGATTGATGGAAAAAATAAGCGTAGAAATCGGTAAATAATATAAGTTTGGACTGCGTAAGTATTCGTTACTTAGAAAAAAAATTTATTTTTCGTAGTGCCCCAACAGGCACAAACACGATTCAAAGAAACAAGTATTATATTTCCCAGACTTTGTATAGCTTAAATATACATCCACAGAAAAGATCAAAGATAATTTCCCTAACATTTCATCTTCCCAAAATGATAAAATCCAAAAGAATCTGTCTATTAGGGGAACAAACCGATTTCCCAAAACACTGCAGAAAAGGCGATAGCGTGTACACACGAAGAACGATATAAAGAGGTTTTCCATACATTTCATTTGTCAGTCAATCGACAGAATTTAGGGCAGACATTCTGTTCCGTGGCGAAGGAACCTGATCGACTCCAAATCACAAGCTGTGATTACGGGAGAATGTTGTTGGAACCATTTCCATCACTTGCAATTCAACGTCATTTTGCTCCATGATAAACTCACTGACGCTGAATGTCATTCGGTGTTTTCAACGATTATTATTAAAAGAAAAAAAAAAAAAATCCCAGACTCTACTTCGAAATGTAACAACGAGGAAGAAATGGACGCAAATATGCGTTTTTCTCTGTAATTCTCACATTTTCACTGTTTTCATTCTAAATCGGAAGCATTTAACGTAGAATACTTGACCCCAGGATTTTATCGAATATTTCCATACACAAACCCCAAAGGGGAAAACAAGGACCACCTTGTGTCCCTCGTTTTGGAACACCATCCGATGGAAGCGCTGTGAATCTTTTTTTTTTTTTTATGTCAAATTTCCATCTGCTTTTTTTTTTTTTTTTTTTTTAAACGAAAGGTTGGTTGGATGACCACCTCTGGGTCCTTATCTAGTCAGGGCCCTAAAAAGTAATAAAAAGATATGAAGCGATAAAGAGCCGGACTTTAAGGATGTAAGGGGAAAGGAGGATGGAAGCATTAATAGAACTTGCGAATATCTCGCAAATCTTTGAAAAAGGTTCTTGACTGGTCTCTTTGTAGTTTTTGTCTCGATATTCTAGTTGCCCCATCCGAAGTATAAAATAATTCTGAATATCTGCTAAGAATGCTAATGTTTATGATGGCGAAAATATGAAGAAAAATTTAGATATGAAACAGGTGTTACAGCTTATGTATCACCGACAACAGGAAATTAGTACCGTTAAAAATAAAAGATAAATGGAGACGCATATATATATATATATATATATATATATATATATATATATATATATATATATATATATATATATATATATATATAGTGTGTTCCTGTTGCTTGAGTAACTGAGCATACCGATCCATCTGTACTCACCCAGTGATCGAACTCAGTTCTGTAGCTCGGTAAGGAAGCAATCGATATGTGTTCAATCCTTACATAGCGTGGTGTTTATAACATTGGCACTTCCTAATACATGTGTATATATTTTTTATCTTGCTATATACAAACGGCTTAGTATTGGTTGGCTGGTTTAGATTAAGCTAAGCCGGCACGAACTCTGCCAAAAGGCGGCCTGTAAATGTGCAAAGGTGCAAAGTGGAGAAAGAGGTTTGTTGTGAGCCAGAGGAATCTACCCAGCCGACAGAGACGGCAGTATATTATTGGTACTTTATTGGAGGTTATTTGATACTCAGTGTATTCTTCCCTTATATTTTAACCACAGCAAAAAAAAAAAAAAAAAAAAAAACACACACACAAAGAAAATGCAAGATGTTGGAATGGAAATAAGAATGGGCTGAACCTTAAAGACATCAACTAATATATACTTTTTAAAAGAAAGAAGATAGTGGGATGACGAACGAGAATTCTCTAGCATACTGTAGCTGTTAGTAAAGAAGAAAAAATTAGCCAAAACCTGTTTTCATATTTCGCTGGGTTGGTTTTGCATATGGTGTTCCATGCGTAAAAACTTAGAGGCTGCGTCGAAAATGAAAACTTTTCTTGAATACTTTTGCATCTTGCTACCGATGTTATCTAGTGAAACCAGTACTAAAAGAAAGGAGAGAATTTGACAGAAAACCTAGTTGTGTAAAATCAGTTCAGACTTTAGAGGAAAAAATTTCGTAGAAAACGAGTTTTTTGTGAAACCATTTTCCAAGGGGAGAATTTCATGCAAAACTTGCTCGAAGTAATTGGGGTTTGGAGGAGAAATTTGTTAGAAAACCATCCTTGAGAATTTTAATGTAAAGAATTTTTTCGATTATGTACTTTGCCGAGAATTTCATAGAAAATGAGCTTTGGATGAGTCATTGAAAATGAAACTTTCATAGAAAACGTGTTCTTTGTATAAAAGCCCTTGAAGTTGAGAATTTCATAGAAGACGTGTTATTTTATAAAAGTCTTGGAAGGTGAGAATTTCATAGAAAACTTTTTTTTTTGTATGAAAATTTTGAAGGTGCGAATTCCATAAAAAACGTTCTCTTTGTATAAAAAGTCCTTGAAGGTGAGCATTTCATAGAAAACGTTTTCTTGGTATAAAAAGTCTTAGAAAGTGAGAATTTCGTAGAAAATGTTTTCTTTGTACAAATAGTTCTTCAAGGTGAGAATTTTCTAGAAAATGTGTTCTTTGTACAAAATTCCTTATAGGCGAGAATTTCATAGAAAACGTGCTCTTTGTACAAAATTCCTTGAAGGTGAGAATTCCATAGAAACCGTGCTCTTTGCATAAAAAGTTCAAAAGCCCTCAAAGGTCAGAATTTCATAGAAAACGTGCTCTTTGTTCAAAAGTCCTTCAAAGTGCGAATTTCATAAAAAAAGTGCTCTTTGTTCAAAAGTCCTTCAAGGTGCGAATTTCATAGAAAACGTGCTCTTCGTTCAAAAGCCTTTGAAGGTGCGAGTTTCATAGAAAACGTGCTCTTTGTACAAAAGCCCTTGAGGGTGCAAATTTCATAGAAAACGTGCTCTTTGTACAAAAAGCCTTTGAAGGTGCAAATTTCATAGAAAACGTGCTTTTTGTACAAAAAGCCCTTGACGGTGCGAATTTCATAGAAAACGTGCTCTTTGTTCAAAGGTCCTTGAAGGTGAGAAGTTCATAGAAAACGTGCTCTTTGTACAAAAAGCCCTTGAAGGTGCAATTTCATAGAAAACGTGCTTGCATGCAACCAGCTTTGAGCGAGAGAGTCTCATGAGAATGCAGGCGAAGGTCTGCAATATGCAAAGACCCAGGCCTCTGACATTTAGGTGTCAATCCCAGATAAAGATGAATGGTATTTGTTTATTTATAATAATCTGCACGGCTTTTCAGATTTGAAATCTCATGCTAATTAACAAGCACGTTCGGAATAATAATAATAATAATAATAATAATAATAATAATAATAATAATAATAATAACTTATTTCGTATTCTTCTATCGTAAAGTTCTTTTTAAAAAGTACAAAGAGCTCTTAGGCGGAAACATATAAATCTTTTGAGCAATAATAACGATAAAAGCAATAGAAATAATAGCAATGATATTAACAAGCAAAGCAGAAACTCGATATCCCTTTTAAATTGATTAAACCACATTTCACTGCGCATCCAACCCACAATTTTGACTGAACTTCAAAAAAATCACTCTCTCTCTCTCTCTGCCCATTTCTGTATATTAAAACACCACATCTAATGAAAAATGTATATATAAAAAACGCTTTTGAGAGGAAGATCAATCAGAATTTTTTCTATCATTTTCTGTCCCAACATTTCAGCGCTGTGGCCAACCGCCATTTCAGACCACAGTGAATATTCATTCGCTTTTTAATATAGGAAAACCATCAGGTTTTTTTTTTCGTGAAACTCGGTGTCCTTTCTTTTTGCCATTTTGTATATATATATATATATATATATATATATATATATATATATATATATACATATATATATGTGTGTGTATATAGAACGCGTGCGTTTTGCAACAGTGATATGCTCCCGGAACGCACGCGTTGTGATTACGTGAATTTAATTAAGGAATTCGTGAAAAGATTATTTGATTAAGCTGTCCAAACCCCACTGGATACGTGAAGAGCGAGAGTGGAATTTCTAGTTGGATTTAGCGAAAAGGAACAAGTAAAATAAAAATTACATATGAAAGGGAAAAAGGATCAGTGTCGGTTCACTCTTGTAAGTTTAAGGAACCAACGTCATTCTCAAGACCGATAGATTTTTACGAGCAATTGTAAAGTTGTGATTTCATTTGTTTCGAATTACCCTTTACCTTCAAAGAAAACTGCACATTTATACGACGCTACAGAGATCGAAATAAGAGATATAATATATAATAAAACAATATGGTACTATCTCTAAAATTTAAGAAAAAATGATTGACAAAGAAATATGTTGCACAATCTTTCAGTTGGATACTGTTGCTAGTAAAAAAAAAAAAAACGATAGAATCGTCAAGTTCGGAAATGTCATTACAAAAACAAAGTGTGGTACAATATGTAAGTTGGGTTCGTTATGGTTAAAAAACATCAAGTGGTACAGTCTCCAAGTCTGTGGCACATCTCTCCCACGTAGTTACATGGACTACACCTTGCGGTCCCAGTTGTTCACGTCACTTCCGGCAAGGGGTTTTGATCTATCGTCGTTAAATGGGAAGATGAGAGAGAGAGAGAGAGAGAGAGAGAGAGAGAGAGAGAGAGAGAGGGCGAGTCAGTTCTTGGCCTATCCAGCCCCAGACTCACCTCTGCGGCTCTGTTCTGCTTAATCTTCAGTACTTTCTGTCTTAGGCTAGTGCAGTCAGTGCGGTCCCAGGTATTTTTTTTAGTTTTACTCCACTGGGGGTTAACAGCTCTCCTAGGGCGGGGAGAGACTTATTTTACGTGTAAGAACCAATTAGGGGACTAGTGCAGTCAGTGCTATCACCAGAAATACTTCAACGTGGTGCACTGCAGGTTCGGCCAACAAAGGCATACTAGATGGTGTTTGCAGCGTCCCTTCGACCTCTAGCTGCACCCACTTTTTAGCCTTTTACTTTAGCTACATTCCCATTTCCTCTCAGTCTAGCTGCCCAGTCGCTCCAACTATTACTTCTTAGTGCAACTGCGGGATTGTCTTCCAATTCCACCTTTAGATCGTTGTACTGTACCTAATATACTTTATTTTCTGAATCTAATACTGTACAACCACTCTAACTCCATCTTTTCATTGTCTTAAGCGCTGAATGGTCAAAAGACAGCCTAAATTACTTAACAAATAAATAAATAATCTTCCATAGATCTACAGTGGAAGAGGCGAAGGCTGGTAGGCGGATCACTCAGACAGCCACTGCGTTAATCAGAGTGTAAACGTATCAGGGTATAGTAATCTCGTTTGTATCCTTGTTCAATTGTTGATTTTCATTTCTTTTTTACGGATTTAGCCTCCGGGGGCATCTGGTAATTGACTGGTCCATCAGGCTGTCTGCGGGCTCTCGATGTCTGTGTGCCATCCAGAGTGAAAAATTGATTTCGGCCACACTTTTTGAACAATACGAGATAAGTTATTCCAATCTGTCATTCATCATTCTTGGAGCGAGTATGCAAAGGGAATTCAAGGTCAAAGTCAAATTTGTTTTCCCTTTGTTTATATTGTCTTTGTTTTCTTATCAGCTTTTTCTTCATCTCATGCGGAGGCACTGTTCGGCGGAAGTTTACGTAAATGATGAACGGCCTATAATGGTCCATTCCACTCTAACGTGTGGACATTTTGGTTGTTTTGACCAAATCTTGAAAAATCACTCGCCATTTTCACCCATAACCAATACACCCACGAGCAATATATATATATATATATATATATATATATATATATATATATATATATATATATGTGTGTGTGTGTGTGTGTGTGTGTGTGTGTGTGTGTGTGTGTGTGTCAGCTGACGTGTTTCATGTATTCGTATGTATGGACGTAATAAAGATTTCTGAGCCTAGATAATTATTTTGTGGACTGTGAATGCATCGAGATAGATAGCTAGATGAGTGGATTTAGATACGCAAAATACGCAGCAATGAGAGGCCATTAAAACTACGCCCTCCTCTTACACCTCATAATCTTCAGGTTGCGGAATGCTTGCAGGGGCATATCATCTGCCTTATCGCCGTTTATGGGAACGCGTCACGGCCGGATGGAAGTTCATTCACTAAACTGCTGCTGTGGCAATGGACGTGATCGCCCTAATCAGCGTAATTGCCAGTTCTCTTTATATCGCGATCGCTTTGATTAAGAGATTTCAATGGCGCCTCGGTAATGGCTTAGCTACTGGACGCGTCCGTCAATTCGACCGATAAACGGTCGATTCTGATGGCACGCTGGACCACAGTCGTTTGCGAGCTCGTTCGAAGCCTTTACCGATGACTGATTGGTTGATTTGCTTTCGTAATCTGGCGTCGCTACGACTATAGGCATCCAAGTCGCATTATCAATGACCGGATAGATTTAATTTTTTTTTTTGATGCCTATTAGAAAAAAAAAAAAAATTTTGACGCCGAAAATTTTTGTTCAAGGCGAATTTGCGAGGTTCTTCCCCATGTAAAATTTGAATACAGGTTTTGGGGATCCTTTTAGAAGGACACTCCCGTTCCAATTTTATGTTCTCCGTAGAACTTTCAGTGTTGCTTCCTTTCTACTCAGAATCAATACAACATGTCTTTTGAGTATTTCAAGGGTTTATGGAGGCACGAAGCTGTTTGTCCGCCTGTTATTATAATTATTCTTCTTATTCTTATTTTGCTAGTGGACCCACACCACGAAAATTCGGAGCATTAAAGGAGCGGAGCCACACATGCAAAACTACATGGAATCGTTGCGTGCCCAGCGTACCCATATCTAGTTTTATGCACTGCCTACTTCATTTATCCACTACCCACTCCACTAACTTCTTACAGACACGGCAGGCCATAGAATCCCTCTCCTTTCATTCCTTCTGTGACTGAAAGGATACAGTAATGGCCAGGCGTCTCGCTGCTTAGCGGTTAAAATCCCCAAGGACAAGATTTGGCCTTCCATCTGTTTCCGAGTAGGATTACTTGAGTTCAATGTGTCTATCATCTCAGAGCCCCATGAGTAGGGGATTTAAGTATGCCTACTCACTGGGGGGTGGGGATTGGGGTGGGGGAGGAGGTAAAACCATAGATATGGATGCAATGGGCCTACTGTGAATCCAAGGTGATGTTGTAGCATGCCCAGATATAGTGTCGGCTTAGTTTTACACTGGTCATTTGCTCAAATTCCAGCGAGGAGGATTATACTTGCATTATTATCATCATTATTATCATTATTATTTTCTTTAATGTATACGCATTCCTATGAAAGAGCCGTTAAACATTTACTTGATAACCTATTTTCCCTAGAAATACCAAAATGCGAATAAAAATTTTGAATGGGATATCTCGGCTTTGTTCCTGAAAAAATTTGTATTTAAGCGTAAGCTGAATCCCGATTTGCCAGCATCGTCTTGTAATTTCATCTTTGTCTTCAGACTATAAAAAAAAAAAAATTAATAACCGACTCCTCTTGTCACAACTGCTTTCCATGAAGTGGTCAATAACGTGGAGGCATATCAGAGTTTTCTATAGTTTTATCCACTTCTTGTTGCTCTCTGGGTCATAATCAACCACATGATGAGGGCAGGTCAAAACCTTCTATCATGTTCATCAGCCTGATAAATTTCGAATGGATTTAGACAACACCGAATCTGGAACTGCCTAAAATTCTTATCGGTGAAGTCCTCGTTATTAAGTTCCATCGCCTCGTCGAATTACTGCGTCGTCCATGCACCTCACGCGGTGCACTGTAGGCATTACGTAGGGTTCTTTGCAGCGTCCCCTTCGTCCCGTAACTGCAAACTCTTTCATTCCTTTTACTGTACCTCCGTTCATATTCTCTTTCTTTCATCTTACTTTCCACTTTCTTCTAACAATTGTTTCATAGTGCAACTGCCAGGTTTTCCTCCTGGTTCACCCTTAAAACCTATCTACTCTTAATTTCCCTTTCAGCGGTGAATGACCTCATAGGTCCCAGTGCTTGGCCTGTGACCTATACTTTCCACTAAGTTCCATCCGGATCTTCAACGAATCATATTGGACTCTAAATTTTACCTAATAACTTGATAGCCTCTTCTGGTCGGTCACAAGAATCAGAAACCTAAAACCGCAGCAAATCCTTATCAGCAAGACCTTTTTCCAAAATCCCACCTAAAACTTCACAGACTTTAACCTGAATTTCAGTTTCTACCAGTTTCTCTTCCGGCCGCCGTCCACAGGAGAACATTTATTCTCTAGCCAAAAGCTTACGAAAAAAGAGTAAACAAATACAAGCAGCTTAGCAAAAACAGAAGCCCAAGATATAACGGAGACGCAGTCGGCAATATGGTAAAATAAAAAAAAAAAAAAAAAAAAAAAAAACATTGAGGTCAAACGCTGAAAAGAAAAGGCCAGAAAATATGTCTCTTCGTGAGAGGGCGTATTCCCAATCGACTGTAAGGACACTCTTGTATTTTATTCAGAAACAGTAGCCTGGACCTGTTATCCGCTATGCCTTTGAAATAACACAAAAGTCAGGCGACAGAAATTCTAGAAGAGAAAGTAAGTCCCACATTCATGTGTATCTGAATGCAATTTTATTATTATTATTATTATTATTATTATTATTATTACGTTTTCATAGAAAATTTCTAAAAAGCCATAAACATGCTGAGCAAGACTGGACAGAATCGAACATTCGTTTGTGAGCAAAAGGAAGAAGAGAGAAGAACTCAACTGGATACGCATTATTCATAACAAAAAACAAATAGTCAGGTGCATATGTGAGTATATGGGTAAATGCATAAACGACCGGAAAAGCAAAAGACCGTAAGATAGCATCGAAATGAAATGAAATGAAAATAAGCAACAGAATTGACTGCACTTTCTGACGAGGAAACTCAGATGCAAAATATGAAAGCCCTACAGTGCAAATGATGCAGCAAAGCCACCATAGGTAGGAAAACATCGGCTATATTATCACCACCAGACGTCGAAAATGCAACAAAAATACTCAAACACAGCAAGCAATAATTTTTAATGGAAAGGAAAGACAACCGAGTTTTATAATCAGTTCAGTGATCGTTCTTTAAGCCCAGGTTCCAATCTTTGGACTTCTCTCTCGGCTTTAGGTTTTCCTTGTCTTGTTTTCGTCTGTCCTGGGCCAGAGGAGGGCCTTGGTTTGAAGATCCCAAAAGCCTCAGCAACTGCAGGATAATCACTGTCCTTGTTTACATTCAGTAGCTTCAAGTCGGTAAATCTAAGGTACTTAAACGCCAACTTTCACCTTGAATATTTCTAATGCGATTAAATGCCAATTTTCTGCGATAAAATTAGCTAGTAAAGTAATCTAGGTTCGCTATCCTCATTGACGGCGTTTCCTTCCGGCAGTTGAAGAGGGAGAATTTTCGTAGCCTAGAAGAACACTTTCCATAACCTTCAATTACCACAGGGGAAATCATTATTAGGGACACTGAGAAAACACAAGATTAGCTTCATTATTTTAAACTTCTAGATGAGTTCATCTCGTCAATATTCATGGCTTCTTGGTAGGTCCGTGGATGCAGTTATTCATACATGTAAAATGATTTGATTTATGTGCAAGATACTTACATACACACACATACATATATATATGTATATATAATTTATGTGTGTGTATACACATATATATATATATATATATATATATACATATTATATATATATATATATATATATATATATATATATATATATATATATATATATATATATATATATGT
>NC_089789.1:19623605-19673605 GCF_040412425.1 Macrobrachium rosenbergii
TCATTGGAAGGTAAACTCGTTCGAAGGTAATTTCGTCTAAAGACAAATTCGTCTGGAGGTAATTTCGTTGAAAGTAAACTCGTCCGAAGGTAGTTTCGTCAGAAAACAAATTCGTTCGAAGGTAATTTCGTTCGAAGGTAATTTCGCCCGGAGGTAATTTCGTTCGAAGATAATTTCGTCCGAAGACAAATTCGTCTGAAACTAATTTTGTTCGAAGGTAAACTCGTCCGAAGGTAATTTCGTTCGTAGGTAAACTCCTCCGAGGGTAATTTCGTCTGAAGAAAAATTCGTTCGAAGGTAATTTCATCCAAAGACAAATTCGTCCAAAGGTAATTTCGTTCTAAGGTAAATTCCTTTGAAGGTAATTTCGTCCAAAGACAAATTCGCTCGAAGGTAATTTCGTTCGAAGGTAAACTCATTCGAAGGTAATTTCATCCGAAGACAAATTCGTTCGTAGGTAAATTCATTGAAAGGCAATTCGTCCGAAGACAAATTCATCCAAAGGTAATTTCGTTCGAAGGTAAACTCATTTGAAGGTAATTTTGTCAGAATTCAAATTCGTTCAAAGGTAATTTCGTTCGAAGGTAATTTCGTCCAAAGACAAATTCATCCGAAGGTAATTTGGTTCGAAGGTAATTTCATCCAAAGGTAATTTTGTTCGAATGTAATTTTGTTCAAAGACAAATTCGTTCAAAGACAAATTTGTCCGAAGGTAATTTCGTTCGAAGGTAAACTTGTCCGAAGATACTTTCGTCTGAAGACAAGTTCGTTCGAAGGTAAATTCGTTTGAAGGTAATTTCGTCTGAAGACAAATTTGTCCGAAGGTAATTTCGTTCGAAGGTAAACTCAATCGAAGGTAATTTCGTCCGAAGACAAATTCGTTCGAAGGTAAACCCCTTCGAAGGCAATTTCGTCCGAGGACAAATTCGTTCGAAGGTAAACCGGTTGGGAGATAATTTCGTCCAAAGACAAATTCGTTCGAAGGTAAATTGGTTGGGAGATAATTTCGTCCGAAGACAAATTCGTTCGAAGGTGAACTCGTTCGAAGGTTATATCGTCTGAAGACAAATTCGTTCGAAGGTAAACTCGTTCGAAGGTAATTTCGTCCGAAGACAAGTTCGTTCGAAGGTAATATCGTCCGAAGACCAATTCGTTCGAAGGTAATATCGTCCGAAGACCAATTCGTTCGAAGGTAAACTCATTAGAAGGTAATTTCGTCAGAAGACAAATTCTTTCGAGGTAAACTCGTTCGAAGGTAATTTCGTACAAAGGCAAATTCGTTCGAAGGTAAACTCGTTGGAAGGTAATTTCGTCTGAAGACATTTGTTCGGAGGTAAATTCGTTCGAAGGTACTTTCGTCCAAAGACAAATTCATTCGAAGGTAATTTCGTTCGAAGGTAAACTCGTTCGAAGGTAATTTCGTCTGAAGACAAATTCGTCTGAAGGTAATTTCGTTCGAAGATAAACTCGTTTGAAATTACTTTCGTCCGAAGACAAATTCGTTCGAAGGTAATTTCGTTCGAAGGTAATTTCGTCCTAAGACAAATTTGTTCGGAGGTAAACTCGTTCGAAGGTAAATTCATCCGAAGACAAATTCGTCCGAAGGTAATTTCGTTCGAAGGCAAACTCGGTCGAAGGTAATTTCGTCCGGAGACAAATTCATCCCAAGGCAATTTCGTTCGAAGGTAAACTCGGTCGAAGGTAAATTCGTTCGAAGACAATTCGCTCGTAGTTATACTCGTTCGAAGGTAAATTCGTTCTAAGACAAATTCGTTCGAAGGTAAATTCGTTCGAGGGTAATTTCGTTCGAAGACAAGTTCGCTCGCAGGTAAATTCGTTGAAGGACAAATTCGCTTGTAGATAAATTCGTTCAAGGGCAAATTCGCTTGTAGGAAAATTCGTTCGACGGTATTTCGTTCGTAGGTAATTTCGTTCGTAGGTAGGCTCGTTAGAAGATAATTTCGTCCATAGGTAAATTCATTTGAAGATAAATTCGTTTTTAGGTAAATTCACTCATCGTGGGTAAATGAAGTGAATTCTGTCTGTCTGCCTGTCTCTCCCACCCTGCCTCTCTCTCTCTCTCTCTCTCTCTCTCTCTCTCTCTCTTTCCTCATTACCATATGAGGAAAACTTTCCTTCCTTATCTTTCTCGTTATAAACAATAAAATCTGTTTGTCTCTCTGTCTCTTTCCCATTACTATTGAAAACATTCTCTCTCTCTCTCTCTCTCTCTCTCTCTCTCTCTCTCTCTCTCTCTCTCTCTCTCTCTCTCCTCCTCCTCCTCCTCCTCCTCCTCCTCATTACCAGTAGAGGAAGCTTTCTCTAATTTGTATTTTTAATTACTAAAATTCTCTCTCTCTCTTTCTCCCCTCCTCCTCCTCCTCCTCCTCATCATCATTTAGAGAAGTTTTCTCTAATTTTTACTTATAAACACTAAAATCTCTCTCTCTCTCTCTCTCTCTCTCTCTCTCTCTCTCTCTCTCTCTCTCTCTCCTCTCTCATTATCATTTAGAGAAAGTTTTCTCTAATTTTTACTTTTAAACACTAAAATCTCTCTCTCTCTCTCTCTCTCTCTCTCTCTCTCTCTCTCTCTCTCTCTCTCTCTCTCTCTCTCTCTCTCTCTTTCTCTTTCCCACCTCCACCTCCTCCTCCCCCTCCTCCTCATTATCATTTAGAGAAAGCTTTCTCTAATTTGTACTTTAAAACACTAAAATCTCTCTCTCTCTCCTCCTCCTCCTCCTCCTCCTCCTTCTTCTCCTCATTACCATTTAGAGAAAGCTTTCTTTAATTTGTACTTTAAAATGCTAAAATCTCTCTCTCTCTCTCTCTCTCTCTCTCTCTCTCTCTCTCTCTCTCTCTCTCTCTCTCTCTCTCTCCTGTGAAACGAAAATTCAGAAGAGCTACATAATATCAAATTCTCCCCATTGTGCATGGATGAAAGCATTCAAATGCTCACTTGTCCATGCTTATTTACTTATGTTTTCGCACGCGCTCCATGCAAGGGCCACCAAACATACTCTGTAACTCTATTAAATATCCTCCGTAACTCTATTAATTCATTCCTACTGCAGCTAACCAGCCATTGATCCGACCCTCTGGCAGTTTTCTCTACTTTAGCTCTGTGAAATAAATAAATAAATAAATAAATAAATAAATGAAAGATAATGAGGTTTAATGGCTGACTGATAAATGCTACTTTGGCGTGCCGAAGTGTACAGACCTTATTGTCAATGTAAATAAGGTTGACTTTAGCTAACAGAGCCACGGCTACCTAGTAAATTTAACTTTATTATATCTACATCATTTTGGTGGCCAAAGGGCAGGCAGCGCCCCTGAGCCCGTATAATACCTAGGCTTGGATGAAACATGAAAAACATGAAGGGAAAAGAGAGTGAAGAGTAGGTTTTAGTACCAAAATGAAGTGTTAGGTCTGCATATTGATAGATGGAGTTTACATGAATCATAGAAAACGGAAGAAGGTATGATTGTTTTCAAGGTGGGACTCTTCCGTCCTTTTCTGTTACTTTTTAAAGGAGGTCTTCATGAGAGAGGCAGACCCCTGGCTAGACTACGTTAAAAGAAATATGTATGTACACATTGCATTTCACTACCATATAAAGAAAGAACATGTCCAAGGTGTAATTGGGATTGCATGGTTTTCAAAATATATATAAAAAAATATATTAGGATAATAAGAAGAGTTGGTGAATGCTAAATGATGCTGAAATTTCTACTGATGAGTTTCCTTACTAAATACACACACATACACCACATACACACACACACTCACACACATATACACATGTATCTATATATAGATATATATATATATACATACATATATATATATAAATAAATATATATATATATATATATATATATATATATATATATATATATATATATATATATATATATATAAATTTATATATATATATATATATATATATATATATATATGTGTGTGTGTGTGTGTATATTATATATATATGATATATATATATACATATATACAGTATATGTATGTATATATATATTAACAGAATATGTCTTAATGATTATAAAATATTTCTAAATTAAATTTTTGATGACTATCAACTGTGTTCCACAAATATATCTGAAGATCTGTTCACCAATGTTTGCACATTTTATTAGACATATGTTATATCATTATATTTAAATGTTTAAAATTTTACCAGATATGTGTTATATTATTATATTTGGTAAAATGTTTATACAATTTGTTAAATTTAGTAATATAGCATATTATATTTAATAAAATGTATAAAACTTGGCGAACAGATTAAAGATAATAACATGTAATTTGATCAGATAAATATATGTGATATTCATCTTAAAATAGTTACAGTGAGTTAATTCACTGATAATGAAAGAAAGTCTGTTTTGTCATTTCATACTTTAAGTAACTTTTAAACGTGACCTAAACACAGTAATACAATTTGTGACTTCGTGATTAAATGATACTTATAATGTTATTTTTGGTGACATGACTGTGTCCAACAAACAAATTTATCAAACACAGCTTACAATTGTTTCTGCAGTTTATAACATATGTCATTGATTTGATGGATATGTACTACATCTAGTGAAAGAGAGAGAGAGAGAGAGAGAGAGAGAGAGAGAGAGAGAGAGAGAGAGAGAGAGAGAGAGAGCTTAAAACTGTTGCATAATGTTTGCTCATTAAATATTGAAAACAAAGTCAACAAAGCATCTTCTACATAAGTCGTAGATAAATATGTTATGTTACCGAACACTTGTGTAGGTGCCTTAGAGAGAGAGAGAGAGAGAGAGAGAGAGAGAGAGAGAGAGAGAGAGAGAGAGAGAGAGAGAGAGAGAGAGATACTAGTCGTAAATGGCGAATGCTTTGCATATCCTTTGTCTTTTTCATCTCGATATCGTTGCTTGCTCTTTGTTTACTACCATAAAAAAGATGCATCATTTATTTTCTCTCCAGCTCCGTGTTTATTGCAAGGAGCGCTCCCCTCCTGCTCGTTTTCGCCGAAGGGTTACCCAAACATCTCCTATTTACCTTGGTAACGATATGACCCCTGTTTACATAACCACTGGTTTCGTTAATTATCTTCTCAGGGAGCGCAAGTTTATTCATATTTTTTTCACGAAAGAGAGGTGTTATTTTGCCGACTTTTTAAAATTTAACGTGGCCTAGTGCTGTTTTACTCGTAAATTTTAAGAGACCGCTTAATTATTCAAATTATTCTTTAAACAGGTGGCTGGTTATCTTAATAACCGTTTTTCATTTTATGAGAGCATGTAGTCATTTTGTTAACTTTAATTTGACCTTTCAACTGGGAGCGGCTGGTTTATGCTGAGGTCGAATATACTCGTCGTATGTGTCATTGAGATCTCTGCCCGACTCCCTTTGACGTTATAATATTCAAAGAAAATATTTGAAAATTAAATTTTACAAATATGGGATAAATGGAAAATAGGGCGACTATTCTTAGTGACAACGTGGACAGTTTATTGTTCTGTGTATGCAAATATGGGATAAATGAAAATAGGGCGACTATTCTTAGTGACAACTTGGTTCAGAAACTCTTCCACATTTGGAATTTTCCAAGCACCTCAGAAACCTTCTCTTACATTCGTTGGGAGACTACATGGTTTTTAACAAGGACAAAGTTTATTGTTCTGTGTATGTTCGCCTGGGCTACAAAAGAGCAAAAGACTGCTCGTCCCATTGACCTTTGATTTTTTAAAAGACTGAAAATTCTCACAATATTGTACCGCGGCTTAATCATTACAACTTTGGAGTCCTTTCACTTAAACACTTTAAATGTAGCGTTGGACCTGTCGTGGACTTATCCATCTGACGCGATTAAGATAAACTGAGTTTAATTAGATGAAAGGCCAGTGTGTTCAATGTGTCCATTTGTGCCTGTTCAGTGAATATTAAATCACTCACCAACTTGAGAGTACAGAGAGAGACAGACAGACAGATATATATAGACAGACAGAAGAAGTTTCAAAGGCTTATTATCTTCTCCTTTCAGGTAACATGGAGTAAAGCACCAAAAATGTGCGTTGATGGACTTTTTGATTGAGGCTTATGTTCTTTAGAGACATCACCCATCAGGAAACCTTTCCCTGGTAAACCGCATCTCGCTCAGTTGAGAGACTACACGGTTCAGAAACTCTTTCAATAATAAGATTTTGGAATTTTCCTCCTCCTTCAGTTTTCCCTGACTCACAACATTCCTTCTTTAACAAGGAGAAAGGTCTCTCCCATAGGGCTTGTCTTTTTTTTTTTTTTGTTCGGGCCTGGGCCACAAAAGAGAGCAAAGACTGCTCGTCCCATTGACGACCTTTGATTTTTAAAAGACTGAAAATTCTCACAATATTGTACCGAACGTTCTCTTTTCTCCTTTTTCCTTCGGATGCAAAAAACTATCCATTTCGGAAATTGTAGGACGAGAGTTAATAGAGGAAAATACTAAAATTGACCTGCATTACAACATAAAGAATAACTCCCACAACAAGAAGCGCTGGAGTCCATTCACTTAAAAGACACTTTTAAAATGGTCATTAAAAATCACACGAGTCCTCTGAAATTATTGATAGCGTTGCTGACCTTGAGGCAACTTATCCATCTGAACGTGCGAATCAACGCATAAACCTGAGTTTGAAAGGAGATGAAATGCAGCAGACTAAGATGGCTCAATGTTGGTCCTATGAAAATATTTTAGTTAACTTTATATTTGTCAATGTTTCTCAGTCCATATTGATAACTTTGTATTTACATTTTACTTATACTTTTTTTACGTGTGTAATTACTATAAATCATACAGTCTGAATGTCTCTTTGACGATTCTTTGTTGACCGTCTATTTTCAGCTATTTATTTTTCGTCTGGTTGTTTCTAAGTAAATACCTAAATAGCAATTCTTAAATTGTCAACAGGCCAGTTGTAAACAAGTTTATGAACAAACCTTGTTTTAACTGTTAATTTCAAAACGCTAATAATATTGGATTTTAACCATCGAATAGTTATATTTTTTGACAAGTGTTCCCAAAGAATGTTATATATATGTGTGAATTTCCTTTGTAAACACTCATTTGTAGCAGAAGATGTCTCTAGAAGAGACGAAACGTCCTAACCAATAAAAGTCCATCAAAATGAACTTTGGTGCTTTACTCCATCAGTTGCCTGAAGAACAGAGGAAGATAATAAGGAAAATCGAGAACATTAGTAAGAAACTAATAAACTGCAACTTATGTCATATTTAACGACATTTGCATAAAGGAAACTTACTGCAACATTCACCAACATATATATATATATATATAAGATTGTAGCACGCATGGTGGTGAAGAGTTATTAAATATATATATATATATATATATATTATATATATATATATATATATATATTATATATATATATATATATATATATATATATATATATATATATATATATATATATATATATATATATATATATATATATATATATATATATATATTGCGTGTGTGTGTGTGTATGTGTGTATATGTGTGTGTATGTGTGTATTAGATGTAATCCTTCCATCTAATAGCGTAGCTCTTGCTTCGCGCCTGATTAATATTTCACTGGCGGATTTCGTAACGATTCGTTCATTTGTCATTTATTGTTTTCATGGCGGAGAGCAAACGGGCAGAGAATCCATCTTTTTATGAGATTTGATGCTGACTCGACCTTATTTGTTTGGATAAATATCAGCAGAGGAACATATAAGATAAATATAATAGCACTTAACATGATTTCTTAGAACCCAGTTGTATACAGTGGAAGTTAAAAGCTGACTGCAGATTTTACGTAATAACCGATTATTTCCGCAAGATTTTTTCTTAGAACTTGAGAAAAGTAGAGTTCACAATGATTTCAAAAAGCTAGGCGTGATCTACAAGGCATTATGTATTCACAGAGATGATGACATTGATACTACAGGTTACTGGTCTTTCGTTCTGTTGTCGATGGAATATTAATGTTTACCTAATCTGGATATTGCCAATATGATGTAAATGAACATGTTCTCATTTTGCCGTCAAATACAACATTAATCAAATGCTCCATTTGAATATGTGTACTTCATTTAACTACAAAAGCAACGACACATACAATCACTACAACAAAACCCATTACAACTACTTTAGCGCAGAAGAAAAAAATGCGAGAATTTTAGTTTATGGTCGTAAACTTCTTTAGCTAGAATGAGAAGTTATGCAAATGTTGCAATTTGTCTTAGTTGATGGCCGTGAGAGAGGTGAGAGAGTTAACCTTTAAAATTATGTGGTCAGTCCAGCAAGAACAGAGTCCAAGATACTTAAGCAACGATTCCGTCATTGCACCGAAATAATTATTCACTGCGCGTATTGACTGAATACATCCCGCTCAGGATAGGATAGAAACAGGAATCTGAATAGTACAAATGGTCTCTGCAGGCTGGTATCTGACAGGGTAAGATCGGAGGGGACTGGGAATAATGATAGGAAATGTAAAGGTACAAATAGTGTATGCAGAGTAGAACAGAGTAGGATAAAGCAAAATAAGAATGGAAGAGATATGCCCATCAGACAAAACTTGTTGCGAAAAGATTTTGCAAGCTGTGATGTGGGATAAGATTGCACTGTGTAAGAATAGGAAAGGCAATGGTACAAACAGTATTTGCAGGTTGAGATAGGAAAGGGTAGGATGGGAGAGGGCATGGCGAGTTTCTGATGGGGATTTTTGAAAGGCTCAGAACATGAAACAAAGTAAAGGATAGTGAGATTTGCGAAGACCCTATACCAGGCGTCTAAGGCTTCACGTGCAAAAAAGGACTACGTCTCTTTTTTTTTAATATAAAAAACTTTAAAGATATTATACAACTTTAAAAACATGTTGAATTGTTATTTGTAAAGCTTGAGCGATGCATTTTTTTCTGACTTAAGGGTAAGCCAGTTTTCTTAGAGATGGTAACTAGCATCTTATGAAGACATGAACCCCGCCCCCCTCTTTTTCAAAAAGTCACAAAAATGCACGTGATTCTGTAACTTTCTAAACTTGAGAGTTGCCTCTTTAATTCTTTTGTTAAGTCTTAGCATATGTTTTCAGTGATTACTCGATAACATATGAGGACAAGAATTTAAGCCTTCTCTGTCAAAAATCTGCTTTTTAAGAATACTTGATTATTGTTATTTTTTTGTTTGAAGCTAGAACGATAACTTTTCATACAATAAAGCCTGAACCAGTTTTCCAAAAATGACTGAGGTGCCAAGCGTTTAGGGCACTTCCCGGCCAAAATTCCCACTTTGTATTTTAAAAATGCTAAAAAACCTAATTTGCTATTTTACATGAAAGCTGAGCTGATTTTTCGAAAATGGTAACAATTTAAACCCACATCCTAGCCGAAAGAGAATACTCTTTATATATATACAGTATATATATATATATATATATATACATATATATATATATATATGTATATATATATATATATATATATATATATATATATATATATGTATATATAAGTATATATATGTGTATATATATATATATATATATATATATATATATATATATATATATATATATATATATATATATATATATATATATATATATATATCAAACGTCATTTTGTTATTTTTAAAAATAAAATTTTAGTCAATTTTCTCAAAGATGGTTAACTTGGTTCCTTTACCGGTTCAAGTAACTTTTTTAAAAATCGCTATAGTTTTATTTTTTATTTTTGAAGCTAGAGCTTAAGCAAGGGGATGAAGAATTTTTTGAAGAGATTTTTTTGATCAACTAGACCAAAGTTAATAATCTAAGATAGGATTTATAGCCACTTTGCAATATTAAGACAGGCAAAATGAGGCAACCAAGTTAAAGTATAGGCGTAAGCTTTGCTCTGCAGGTCTAATGTGATAAAAATCTCAAAATCAGAAAGTTGTGCCAAAGTCATTTTTGGCATGATATGCCCCTTTTGTTCAGAACAGGGCTTTGCGCCCAGTCTAACTGCATTCTTATTCGCAATAGGTTACAATAATGGGATGTAATTAACACGAAAGTTGTTCTTCACAGATATTGAGGAAAACGTTTCTTTACCAAAAGCTAAAGAATTCAAGTGTGCAGGGACTATCTTTATGTGCTGGAATTATTAAAAGTTATTTGTGAATGGTGCGTGATGCCTGAAAACCGTCCTCACTTATTAGGTTTATTCATGCATTTTTTCCATCAAAAGATGGTTGGTAAAATCCGTGTTCGCAAACGTATCATTTTATACTATCATTTTATTGTTGGAAAAAGTATAATTTTATTGTTGAACAGGATAGAGCAAAACATACTCTTTCAAATACTCTAAAGCAGAAATTGTCACGTATGTAAGTAATGCGGTTGCCAATTTTCTCTTGAACGTTATTTATTACGACAAAAGAAGTCCTAAATCAATTCTTTGAAGGGGCTGAGGTAACAAGGATATGTCTCACATCTGGGTGGCACGAATAATGCTTTTTCAATTTCAACATAATATTTGGTCATTATTACAGATTTAGGATGGTGATGATATTCAGTATAGTAAATCCATCTTTTTTTATTCCAGGTAAGTGATGACTAATACACTGAGCTGATCAAAAGTTTATGGGCAAGTTGTAAGAATGTGATCAATGTTGATGAAGCCAATAGCCTCTTGTCACGAATATAGTAGAATCAAATGACCAGACGATCAACTTTCTTCAGGATTAGTCAGTTATGATTGGTCGAGTTCATGATTTACCAAAGGTAAGTATTATATATATATATATATATATATATATATATATATATATATATATATATATATATATATATATATATATATATATATATATATATAATATATTTTCGAAATATATATATATACATATATATATATATACAATATATATATATATATATATATATATATATATATATATATATATATATATATATGTAAATCTATATGTACATATGTATGTGTGTGTGCATGTAAATTTACAAAGAATGTAAATTCTTGTACTAAATCGTATATTCTCTAAAATGCCAAAAGAAGCAATAGAACTGTCGTGGCAGGGTGGTCTACAGACGCATGGGAAAACAGAAGCGGGGAGAGAGCTTCCAGACTTGAAGAAGATAGAAAGAACTGTCAATGAATTACGCAATCTAAGGATGTGACAGTGCGAAAAGTGTCCTGACAAGAAGGGTTGCTTTTTCACAATGTTCTCGTTTGGGGATTTACTGTGTCTTTGTCGGATGAATTGTTCACAACCTCTGTAAAAAGAGTTGTACAAGAAAGATGGAGATAAAAAATTAAAGGGTGTAAGTTGATCTTTGTGGTAAATTACATTTCCAGAATAGTTTAGGAGGGAAAATTCAAAATTTCGAGGAAGAAGGAATTCAAAATGGCGAGAGAAAAAACCAAATGGCCGGAGTGAGAAGCCAAAATGAAGATTGAAAAAATAAAAAAATGGAGAGAGAGAGAGAGAGAGAGAGAGAGAGAGAGAGAGAGAGAGAGAGAGAGAGAGAGAGAGAGAGTTTAATTACAGATAAACTCCATGTCCTTAGTTCTTAACAGCATAACCCTACAATACGTGCAAGTTCCTCATTGGATGGGTCGATATCGTACTCGGCTAGCACTGTCCTAGGCCCGAGTTCGATTCTCCGACCGGCCAATGAAGAATTAGAGGAATTTATTTCTGGTGATAGAAATTCATTTCTCGGTATAAAGTGGTTCGGATTCCACAATAAGCTGTAGGTCCTGTTTCGAGGTAACCAATTGGTTCTTAGCCACGTAAAATAAGTCTAATCCTTCGGACCAGCCCTAGGAGAGCTGTTAATCAGCTCAGTGGTCTGGTTAAACTAAGATATACTTAACTTTATATATTCGTGTCTCATATTTTTGTAAATCTATAACAATATTCTACCGTCACTTAGGCCGTCTGGACTGAAGAATGCGTATTATATTGCTTCATTCGTATTGTCAAAAACCGATTAGAGCTCCATTTCCCCATGTCAGTTCAGTCTTGCGTATCAGAACGAAAGTTAATTCCAGTGAAATTTTACTGACGTTTTCCACTCCGTGTTGTGTTTGTTGGAGATGTCAGAACTTGACATTTTTGATAACGGATTTGACAGGTCTCGTCTTGTAAACCCATTTCAGATTTAGAAAACTAAGCTATTTGTTTTTGCTTGTTGTTGCCGTTGTTGTAGATTAACCTTGCTTTATGCTTGCAAGGGCACTTGCTATTAGATCTGCCAGTAAGGTGTTGGTATCTGGGTCAGCATTGCTCGTCATGTAAACAGGACGGCCTCAGTCTAGTAAACTATCGGAAATAAAACGGAGACTCTCCTCCTTTGCATCAGGATTTGAACTTGGGTGACGAGGGACAGGCCTTCGAATTCTGGAGAGATGGAAGGCTTTTAGTTTTCTGTAAAAGAAAACTATGGAGATGGCTATTTGTCTGTCCGTCCGCACTTTTTCTGTCCGCCCTCAGATCCTAAAATCTACTGAGGCTAGAGGGCTGCAAATTGGTATGTTGATCATCCACCCTCAAATTATCAAACACACCAAATTGCAGCCCTCTAGCCTCAGTAGTTTTTTTTATTTAAGTTTAAAGTTAGCCACGATCGTGAGTCTGGCACCGCTATAGGTGCTAACAACACAGGCCACCACCGGGCCCAGGCTGAAGGTTTCATGAGCCGCGGCTGAGAGTTTCACGGGCCGTGTCTGAGAGTTTCATACAGCATTTATATGCTGTACAGAAAAACTCGACTGCGCCGAAGAAACTTCGATCGCATTTTTTACTTGTTTCTTCTTTTTCCCAAAATCAGGTTTTCGGTTGTTAATAGATTAAGGTGGCCTTATGCCGGCACAGGTACTTGCTCTTAGGGCAGCTCGTTAATTTGAATCCTAGATTTCCAGTGGAAAATATATATAAAAAACATAATTTGGTAACAGGAAATTAAGACTGCATTTGATGTCGGCAGCTGTATTTATAAAATTCTGGTGAATATGATCACTGTATTTCACAGAACATTGATTAACCTTTCGGAGCAAGAGCCCGTGCCTGCATAAGGCCAACTTACATTTTAGCAACAAATTAGAAAATCATGTCCCAAAATTGTTTATGACATCAAATACTTCTTATGTCTCCCATTTTAAAAAGTAGGGCGCATATAAAAAGCCAACGAAATCTATAACGATGGTTCAAAAAGGTTAGAAAAGAGAGAGAGAGAGAGAGAGAGAGAGAGAGAGAGAGAGACGAAAGTAAAAAAGGCAATATTGATGAATTAAACTACAGAGAGAGAGAGAGAGAGAGAGAGAGAGAGAGAGAGAGAGAGAGAGAGAGAGAGAGAGAGAGAGAGAGAGAACGAAAGTAAAAAAGGCAATATTGATAAATTAAACTACCGAGAGAGAGAGAGAGAGAGAGAGAGAGAGAGAGAGAGAGAGAGAGAGAGAGAGAGAAAGTAAAAAGGCAATATTGATAAATTAAACTACCGAGAGAGAGAGAGAGAGAGAGAGAGAGAGAGAGAGAGAGAGAGAGAGAGTAAACTTATATATAACTTTTTCGGGAGAGCAAACCGGTGGGAAGTCATCTTCACCCCCTTCCTGAGAGGATGGGTAATCATAATCTCATTTCTATTCATTAAAGTTTTGCCTTATGCACCGGGATAATCAACCCAATTTAGAAATAGACCCGAAATCACGGAGTGTTTCAAATATATTTCCATGGTTATTTCAGGGCGCGCAAATGGAGACCGCGAATGGAGACCTTTTATTGTTTTTTGCAAAACCATCGATTCAAACCTCTCGATGGGTTAGTAAATGTTGATGGCCTTTGAGGAGATACATTTGGTATTTAATGCAGTTATATGAATGCGTATTAATTTTTGTACTTTGCTAGAGTTATATTACTGTAGGTTTTAGTTCTTTTGCGTATTTTTAACTAAGCCTAACATAAACTGTGCCAATTAAATTGAGCCAAAGTTATGAGACAGAACGTCTGCGCAGTGCTTTCGTAGGTGCATCACATTACCCATGAACTCGTGCTCAATATGGATCGAGTCTTTATTTTATCCCTACCAAGACAGTGCTAGCTTCACTGTTCTTTAGATCAAGACGACTACTATCAAGTAATCCCTTTCTGCCTTTGACTTTTCATCCGTTCTCTTTGGTCGTCACCCACATAGCTTGTCAAATTCCTTTAGTATTACCTTGCTTCATTAACTGCCTGTCACTGGGAAACCCTCAAAACTCCAGAAAGATGATTTGCCGGTAAACTTAATAATAATAATAATAATAATAATAATAATAATAATAATAATAATAATAATAATAATAATAATAATAACACGGGGCAAATTTCTATTGCGTTCGTCGTCCAGCTGTTGAGAAATTTGATGGTGCCACAGCTGTCATTTTCTCTGTTTACAGTGAGGTCTTTTATTGGTATGTTCTTTCTTCTTTTTGAAAGAAAATTTTGGGTATAGTGAATAAGTATCTTATAACAGTAAAATGCCATTTTAAAATAGTAGCCTAAATAAGTATTTGACCAAAATACGCTAATTTTGCAAAATGCTTAAGTTCAATATTCACAGCTGTCATATACAATACTCAACTTTGTTAGTAAAATAATTTGCATTTTTTAGTACAGTAATTCGAGTAATTGAATATTACCCTCAGATCTATGGATATGACTTGGAAAGAACAAGTCATATCCATTAGAAATAAACAAATTTGATCAATCATTAAGAAAATGACTCTAATTTTTGGTAATATGGCTCATAATCCGATTGGCAATTTCATTCTATTTGCTCATACCTCTGATAACAGTAATAATGTCATTAAATGTTAGTAATTGTTATGTCAATCGAATTTGTTTGGCTTTTGGTCAAATAATGATGAACCTATTTTCATAATCAGCGATTTTTAGGGACGTTGAATTCAATTTATGTTTACTGATGGGGGCTTAATTGGCTGTGGCTAAATGTGGATGATAACAGCAGCGCGTTTTAATTTCCTTGTTTGTTTACGTTTATTTGCTGCATTTTGCCAGACGGCGGGAGCTTTGTGCGCTTCATCTAAAAGATTAGCTATTAACACCCACTGCTGATTTGTCTGCTGAATGAGAACTGAAGTCTTCTAAATAACCGGTGCCATAAACGAGAATGAGGCTCACATGAATGCAGTTATTTTCAAGGATGAGGCTGAAACCTATCTAAATAAAGAGGTTTCCGGAGAAGAAAATAAAGTCCAAGTGAATACGATTTCTTCTACAGTCGACAAGAAATCCCAGCTGAAGGCAGTTGTTCCCCGGGACGAGAATGAATCCTATCTGAATTCATGTATTTTCTAAGATGATTGGAAACCTAACCCGAGTTCATTCATTCTAGAGACGAGAAGGAAGTTCTTCTAAATAGAGTGCTTCGGAACATGAGAGATTCTTTGCAGAGACAAGAATAAAAATCATCTGGTCGCAGCTGATATCAGAGATGAGGGTAAAGCTCATTAAATACAACTGGTTCAGAGACAAGAACAGAGCTCCAGTGAGCGGGGTGCAATTTTGATTACAGAGAGGAGAATACAGTTTGCATGTAAACAGTTCCTTGCAGATCAGAGATGAAAGCTTATATGACTTCAAAGAAAAATATTCTGAATACAGTTGTAGAGTTGTTCATATTTATGAGAATAAAACCCTCCTGAACGTGGTGGTCAGGGGGCCTTATGTATCAGTGGCTCTCGGTCTCAATGGTGGTTACCGATCCAAGTGCTAACCAAACTCGACGTTGCCTAAACGTAATAAAACACATTATCATAGAGTAAAACTCACGTGCACAGAATAAAACATGCGTGAATTGTGTACAGATCACATGTGCAAAAACAAAGCTCACCTGAGTAGAATAAAATCACATGTACAGAATATATCTAACATACATAGAATAAAGTCATGTGTAAAGAATGAAGTTTTTTCAGAATAGAATAAAGCAACCTCAAATAGAATGAAGACTATATGTGCAGAAAAAAGGTCATTGTACAATACAAAGCTCCCATGAAAAGAATTGAGGATGTGTAAACAGAATTAAGCTCACACGTACGAAATAAAACCCACATAGATAGAATGAAGCTCGCCTGTGCTGAGTAAAGCTCTCTTATTTAAACAGAATAAAGTTCATGTGTACTGAATAAACTTACATAATAAACTTGCATAATAAAGAAAAAACAAGATAAAGTACATCTCCAATGTAAAAACTAAAGCTAACAGGAATTGATTAAAACTCTCATCTGAAAAATAAAGCAAGCATGTACATAGTAAACCCATAAGTGCAGAACAAAGAACATAGATAAATCAAAACTCACATGAATAAAATAAAAGGCAGTTGAATGCAATTTTGAACTCTGGTTCCACATAAATATGGCTTCCTTTAATGTCGCGCAATACAAGACTACAATAGGTTGTATGGGGTTAGAAATTTTGTTTCATTTTCATGCATTTTTATTTTGCATGTTTGCAATGCAGTGGACTTCATGGAATCGCATGATTTTCTCCCATTTTCACGGAAGCGTCACATTCCATTGATTTTCCTTATTGAATCTTTTGTTGTCACTTGAATGGGAAGCAAAAGTGACGAGTATATTTTCATACGTGATATTGTCCTGCTGTGATGAAATTACTATATATTTACATTTATGAATTTGTGTTTTGTTTATGATTTCATACTCAGATACTAGTTTTATAGACGATATATGTAAATTTTCATATTCAGTCTCAGTTTTCCGCTTTTCATACTGGTTTATCTATACATGTGTACCTAAACAGGTAAACTACACAAGGATCTGATTAGGTAAGAAAAAGAACGAGAGGCTAGCAGCCTCATCCCAAAATGCTTACTGAGATGGAAGGCTACGACCTCCTAGCACAACAACCACCAAAGATGACTATATATACAAGCGCGCACATACCTACATACACACATACATGCACACACACATGTATATATATATATATATATATATATATATATATATATATATATATTATATATACACACACACACACACACACACACATATATATATATATGAGAGGATATATATATATATATATATATATATATATATATATATATATATATATGAGGGAGAGAGAGAGAGAGAGAAAAGAAGAAGAAGAAAAAAAGTTGGGCCAAATCCAGAAGAGGAACGAAACAGGAAACATGAAGAGAAAGTCAAAGCAAGGTGGTAGTGGGGAATTAACAATCACCGACGTTGGAATTCGAATCTGTAAAGCGTGCATAACCGAATGCATACATGCAAAGACATGCATATTAATACGCATACACTTTTTATTTTTATGAAACCAAGCCTTGAACCCTGATAAGAGTTTCATGCCTTAATTAACAACTGTTTCTCTTTCATTTTTTTATTTGTTTTTTTTTTTAATTTGTCAGTGATATATTCTCGGCAAAGTATTATTTGTTTATTGAATTCATATTTGTTTTCAATTCATGACGCATAATTATATTCATTATCATTTAAACTCCTGTTTATTTATCTCAACCGCTATGCAGTAATATTTCAGGACGAATGACTCCTCCGGAGTGTCGGTGAGTTTTGCTTTTAATATTTTGCTCATTTTTCTCTAGAGTTTATTCCATAACGGTACAGAATAAATACATTTCTAGTTGAGACTCATAAATGACGCTAGTCTGAGGCCACCTCTCTTCTTAATTTCTCTTTCATTCACTCATATTTTTGGTGGCTTATCTATTCCTTCGATCTGTAACGGCAACTGCATTTCAGGCGCAGCGATACGCCGCATCCACCACTGTATTTCTTGAGTAAAAGGAAGCTGAATTATTCAGAAAGCCATAAAGAGTCCTTTGCTGCAAGCCACCTCTTAAACAAGGGCATTATTATTCCCAGCCCATTAAGTTAATCCCACCTGTTCATCATGTTCCTCAACTCCCACGGGACAATTTCTGCTCAGGAACCGAGTTCCTCCATTTACATGATTTCATGTTAATGCTGAACGTCGATTTTGTATTTTGAGCTCAGTTCCTGTTTTTTCTCGCTTTTTGTTTGACTTGACATTGCTGGAGTGCGTCCACATTGCAGTAAAACATGCCCTAAACTCACAACTTACCACCGTATATATCACTAATAGGTTGAAAGCAAATCAGCGACCACCATTACATCACTAATAGGTTGAAAGCAAATCAGCGACCACCATATCTATCACTGATAGGTTGAAAACAAATCAGCGACCACCATATATATCACTAATAGGTTGAAAGCAAATCAGCGACCACCGTATAAATTATATCACTAATAGGTTGAAAGCAAATCAGCGACCACCATATACATCACTAATAGGTTGAAAGCAAATCAGCGACCACCATATATATTACTAATAGGTTGAAAGCAAATCAGCGACCACCATATATATCACTAATAGGTTGAAAGCAAATCAACGACCACCATATATATCACTGATAGGTTGGAAGCAAATAAGCGACCGATATTGATGAACGGACCTTTGACAAATTCGGGATACTCGTATGAAGAGCTGGTTAGGACTACTAATAAGTCTTTCGACTTGTATGAAACCTGTTTGTGATGAGTGTGCGACAAGTACGCGACGTGTGTTTGTGACACGTTTTACTGTAGTTTGGACGCACCCATAGATACGGTGGTCACAAACAGAAACGAAATGAAGTGACTGCATAGCTGCGCCGTTTCGACGAAAGCGTTCGTAGAAGCAGAGAGAGAGCGAGAGAGAGAATTCGTGATTTGCATCTTCCACCAGATACTCAATATTTGGTCTCTTTGTAATACTCTTTCCGTACTCAGTCTGCATCTTAAACGCAGTACTAACTCCCTCGGGTAGAGACTTCCATTAGACCTTGCTGCCAGCTGTTGATTTTTATTGTTTTTTTTAATTATCCGCTTTATGAATTCAATTTGAAAGGTTAGTGGTCCTCGGCAAATGTTCTCTGGAACAGAAACACTTCATAATAATTGCTTTAACTGTGATGACAGACTTGGAGTTTTAATGGCCGCTTATGACCCGCTGTGGAATTTTTACCGTTTTTAATGCCAGCGTTGCAACTCAGTTAATTGCTCTTTTATTAGTCAAATTTGCTGTTATTCCGGACACCACTGTTTATCTTTTTTGTCATCTGTTTTAATTTTTTCTAAATATCCTCTGCGCGTGCGCGTGTATATGTGTGTGTGTGTGTGTGTGTGTGTAAGAGAGAAGGAGAGAGAGAGAGAGAGAGAGAGAGAGAGAGAGAGAGAGTGAGAGAAACAGATATTTATATAATTTACTAACGATATACCAACAAAAACCATGGATACCCTATTAAGATATTTTTACAGAGAAAATTAGCTGTGACAGTTATAATGACGATAAGATCGACCACAAAGGGAACAATGGTTGTAAAGCTGTGATACTGAAAACAGCTATATAATAATAATAATAATAATAATAATAATAATAATAATAATAATAATAATAATAATAATAATAATAATAACCCGCTTTAAATTTCATTGACAAATATATCAGTACAGGTATGTATAGTTACATATTACTGGTATATCATTTGGACATATCATAGTATTCTATACATCATTCTGTAAACCTTTATCCCATTAACAATAATAGTAAAGATTGTGATAGCAAAATACTAATGATAATAATGATAGTCAATTGATATTTCAGTACTGCACTACCAATAATGCTTTTCTTAAACAAGTATTAACCATTGTAACGTAAAAATTTAGGTAGTATTAAAAGCTAAATGAATGCAATAACAGTTAAGGAGATCACAAAGAACTGAAGTTAGCAGGAAATATCAGCCACCCATTTATTAAGCGAAATTAAAACGATCGTGATTATGAAGAATGAATACCAATATCTATGGGAATTATCATTATTAATATTATAACTGTTACTGTTTTCATTAACATTATTCTAATGACCCCTCTTTGGTATAAAATGAGACAACGATGCAAGTGACCTGTTAAGAAAACATCTACGGAACAGAGATAGAAGTATATAAATAGATATATATCTTATCTATATGCATATATATGAATTATATATATATATATACACATATATATACACACACACATATATATATATATATATATATATATATATATATATATATATATATATATATATGACAGTTAATAAAGAGTTTACATATACATGTATACATGTATGTATATATATGTGTACATACACATATACACTCATATATATGTATACAATATATATATATATATGTCTATGTATATATATATATATATATATATATATATATATATATATATATATATATATATATATATATATATATATATATATATACATGGAATTAGAGTAAAAGAAAGCAAGGCGAAATACAGGAAAATACAAAAGGAAATAAATTGAAAATAAAACTCGATAGAATAATTACAGAAGTAAAATTAATTTATTTTGAAATGAGCTATTCTTTAAAGAAAAAAGTTATAAAACTGAAGCCAAAACGTCATGGAGCTCCAAAGTACTTGACCAACACTCATGACTAAGTCGAACTTTTCAATAAACTCCAGTTTAAGAAGAAACCACAAATTTTGAAAGTTTTATTGACTTTGAGTCGAAATACGGCTTTCGTTTTCATGCACAAGCCTCGATGCAAGGAATAAGTCTTTTACTTTACTTATCCGTCATGCACCGGAAAAGTAAGATGTTTGTGTTTATGAAACGTAAAGATAATCCCTTGTGTCCATGACCACAGATACTTCATTTTGTAGATATTTGACTTACAAGTGGATAAAATGATTTCAATCCACATGTGCTTAAATATTCTGAGTTTTATGTATTTATTTTGCATGACTTACTGCTTTACCCTGTCGTATTCACAGTGACATACTGACAGGAACATTCTCTACACTACGTATGTGTGTGTGAAAGCGTCAAAAAGGAGCATAAATCTTTTATGTTATGCTTAATATCAGCTGTCACTCTGGCTGCACACATTGATCAAATATGCTTATCGATACATCGCTCCAAAGGCAAGTTATTTTTATCGCTCGCGCGATTTGCAGGGAAAATATTATACGAAGTCAACCTGGAATATTTTCTGTGGTTGTGGGAAAGGTTCGATTGAATTACTGATAAAAATTGAAATCCGGGTTTTTTTTTTTCGAAGGAACCAAAAGATGTATCAAATCATTATCAGATTATTATTGAAAATTTTAAATATTATGAATGTCGAACTGGAATGTTTTCGATGGCTATTGAAAAGATTCACGGAAAATCATTAATGCAAAGTGAACCCCGTTTTTCCGAGTAACTGAAGTTTCAGAAAATGTTAATTTATTTGACATATTCATGAAATGGGTGAATGAACTTTTTCCCCCAGAGAGTTATAACAATCATAACAGTTGAATTTCCATGACAGCGGTCCTATAGAAATATAAACAGGAAATATTTCAAGTAGAGACACAACACCTCTGACAAGCCTTACGCTAGGAAGAATGAAACTTCAAATTTGAATTAACTACTAGTATAGAATTATTGACTGCAGGCAGTGCTGTATCCTTAAGTACTGCCGAAGATGTTACATACTACGATATACACTGCGATGCACGAAACATAGCTCCTGAGCTTTAGACTAAAGCGCAAATAATTGATTGATTTACTGATAATAACTAGCTTTGCCAAATAGCCAAGATTTGTGGCAGCACTGAAGCTAAGTAATTTTACTCTTGGGCAACATCATTGTAATGAGCATAAGTGCATAGATATGAGTCAAGCCATTTTGGCTTTAGGTATGAACAACAATTATTGTATCACATTCTCACAGTCATTCCCGTAGCTTCAACATCCATCACATTCAACCAACATGAATGGTCGCTCTTACTAGATTCCGTAGGTTTGTTTCAAGTCCTAATTACCATTGCTTATTTACAAATAGTTCGATTTTAAGCGATTATCTTTAATCCTTGGCTCTGTGGTTCCCCCTTTTTTTTTAAGTTTAATTTTTTTTTATCTTGTTGAAATGTGAATTATTATTTTTCATGGCAAAGTACTTCAAAGACCTCGTCTGAGTCCTGAATTTACACGTTCATTCTTAACAAACAGAACGTTTGAGTGAAAATGATTTTTCCTGACATTTCAGTAACACGTGAATCATATCGACAATTAACACTTCCATTTTTCATTATAACAAGGCGTTCGAGACTGAATCTTTTCGCACATTTCAAAAGTACACAAAAGTATACATACGTACACACTGTTAATGGAATGGGCGTTTGAAAGATATTTGTTTTGGCTAAGTTCCGTCAGAGTCAATCGTATTCTCTTATTCGTAACTGTGGCATCGGTCATATAAAGGAGTCGCAATTCCTAAGGTCGTCTACAATGTCTCAGGAGTGCGGAGAAGTCCAGTACCACTTGACGCAATTGTATGTCTCTCAGAAGTCTGTCTCTGTAGGTCGGGCAGAATTCGGAGGTCTACACCAGGGTTTCCTCTTTCCAGTCATACGACAGCTAGGGGCCACCTTCGGGTAAGGTCCCAACCTGGCATAAGGCCGCCTTAAACCTACACCAACAACCGTGGAAGGGGGGATAGCAGAAAAAGCACTTCCTACCCCCTCCTCTAACCCCCTATCCCTGGCGCCCCCCCCACAACCCCTCCCACCACGACAAGAGGTTTATATGAATACTTTAACCAGAAACAAGGCCTGTTACGATGGCACTTCAGAAATCGCCACACCGCCTTAAAAAAAAAAAAATCTTGCCACAGACTTCCTTTAGGCTGTTATTAATCAGATGGCGACATTGTGAATTAACACTTTATGACTTTATCCCCCCTTTTTTGAATGAATTTATTTTACATGATTTACCATTTCAAAGCGCCAGGCATCCGAGGGGCAAACAGATATACCAGCGAATATATATTTTTACATGACTTGTTTATGGAAAGGGGTCAAAGCAGAGCCTCATTCATTAATATTATGCTCTGAATAAATTGCACCTGTTGCCGCTTAAATTATCCGACAAAGCGGGTACATGCAACAGTTTTAAATTCATATTTCTGGCTTTTTGTCGTCATTAAGCCATTTCACCTAAATGAGGCCGCCTCAGGAAAATTAACCAGACAATAATCACTGCCTCATTCATACATTAACTGCAATGTGTGTGTGTATATATACTGTATATATATATATATATATATATAAATATATATATATATATATATATATATATATATATATATATATATATATATATATATATATATATATGTGTGTGTACATGTATATATATACTGTATATATATATATATATATATATATATATATATATATATATATATATATTATATATATATATATATATATATATATATATATATATATATATATATATATATATATATATATATATATATATATATATATATAAAACCCCCTGTGTTGTTATCAGTAGCATTCTCGTCTACCAAACTGGAGCTCCCAGGCTCCATTTCCGGGCGAAGACAAGATATGACACTCCTTTGAAATTCAATTTGTACATCCGTTGACCTAAACGATGAATTATGTACCCAGTGTTTGAACGACTGTGGTGGTCTCATTCAAGGTTAAAAAGAGCATAGGGCTAGCAGCCTCATCTTATAAGACTTGTAAAGAACGGAAAGGGTAGCCCCTTTTGGTGGCGCCCATTTGAAAGAGACAAAGGTTTTTGTGGAAACATACCCATACACAAACGCTCACACACAGACACACATACACATACATCAAACTACTTATATACAGGGGTGACGCCAGAAAAACAAACGAGATAATAATCACTTTCATATTAGCGTTTTAATTACTCTATGTATTTGTTTTTGTGTGTGCGCGTGCGTGTGAAATGCGGTAGCCTATGAATATTTAAACCATAATCGATATATCTACATATTTCTTCGTTGATTCATAGCTGTACTCTTCTGCCAGTTGCTAATCGACCGAATTCTTTGTCCTGAATATTTCCAGCTTCATTCTGGAATTTCCTCCAGGTGGAAAAATCTTTTGTGCTGGAAGCTCATTATTCCTGTAATGATTTCATACGGACTTTACCGCTTTCACAAGCAAATGATATAAGTAGCTTACTGCTGAAACACTCTTTGTAATGAAATCTTCCAGCCCTCAAAAAAAAAAAAAAATTTTTTTCATAGGTTTTGCATCTGAAAAAATACGATTTTGCATTTATAATTAGTAGCAGAAACATTATAAGATATTCCACATAGGCCACAAAAAACCACACATTAAACAAAGGGGGTCTATCCATATATTTGAAAAGTAACAATCAAGATTTAAAAAAAAAAAATATTTCCTACATGATTTGCTATAAATAATATGTGATTTATATTACACTAGACATGTTTTGATAGCAAACAGAAATCATCTAATCTTCACCGCTTAATAACAATGCTGGAAATAATTAAACTTTCTTTTTTGTCTATTTAGAACTATTTTTATTATAATAAGTACTCGTTTTTGCTGATGAATATGTATGCATCATTAATTACAATTTGGAAAATATTTTCGATCTTCGTAAATTATTGGAAAATACTCTTGATGTACTTTGTAAATCACCTTCACTCATAACTTGTAAGGTCATGTCAGATATGTTACTATGACATATTTTGAGTTTATTTTCACAGGCTTATCATCTCCCATTTATAAATAGGCGCCCATAATTTCCTCCGGATTTCCTTTCTCTCTCTCTCTCTCTCTCTCTCTCTCTCTCTCTCTCTCTCTCTCTCTCTCTCTCTCTCTCCTTTTCTTACTTCTTTTTTGCAAGTACAGAGTCTAATGGGCTCATCAAGACATCTTTTCTGACCTACACTACAAGAAATCGAAAATAATGAAAAACAGAAGGTAGAGAATTCCAATTTTGGATCAGGTAAGGACCTTGAGTTGGCAGTGTCCTTGGCTTTTGAGTTAAGAATTCTATTACGTCGTTATAACGTTGCTCTTGTTGTCGTTTAAGTTGCTTTTTTTTTTTTTTGCTTGCACGGGCTCATACTTCTAGAGAAGCCCGTCGGTAAATGCTTAAACATAGGGAAAAGACAATGCGACCTATTCACATGGAACAAGCCCACAGGGACCATTGACTTGAAATTCAAGCTTCCAAAGTATGATGGTTTCAACCTCCCACCGCAGACCCCCACACTGCAACAGTAACTGATCATGATACAAAGCCAGTATCATAGAAAATATGGAAGAGTGGAGTAAAAATCTTTAAACTTTACAATGTATACCAATAGGAGAGAAAGTTCATAGCCGCGAGAATGAAGTCCGAAAGTAGACAAATTTTTTGAGAGAATGTTGTTGCAGCTTTGTCGAGTTGCAACGGAAAATTTCTCATGTCAATTAAGTCATCTTGCATTTTCCTCCCTTCTCCTTTACACATTAAAGATGGAGAATGGATGAATATTGTGATTATCAGCTCCTTTGAAGTAGTCAATAATGCTTTATAAAGAATGATTTAACTAGCGTAGACCATATGGTTTACGTATATAAAAATGCGTCAGTTACGTAATAAATTCTAGAAATGTTACACAAGCAAACACTATATATATATATATATATATATATATATATATATATATATATATATATATATATATATATATATATATATATATGTGTGTGTGTGTGTGTGTGTGTGTGTGTGTACGTATGTATGTATGTATGTGTGTGAGTAAGAAAAATATTGAAATATGCCTTACAGAATCAAATAAGAAACACGCAGAGATATTCATGCATGAGGCCATTAAGTATCTTCGAAATTTCCTCACGTCGATTCCAGCTACAAGTATTACCTCTGGGTTAAAGCTTGCACAGTTAGGTCCTACTCCAACTACCTGGGCGAATGAGTCAGGGATCCCTAGACTCAGAGTAACGATCAGGATCGTCGAGAATACAAAGCTTTTATTGAAAATCGCGTCGAGATTGTATATACTTGAAATGCTGGAATCTTAGAGCAATGTTAACAAAAGTGCGTGTAGTTGGAATGCACGTGAATTTCACACTTTAACATTCAATGTCCCGTTCACCTCTCTCTTAAGACATATTAGCAGCTAAATTATGGGCCATGGCATGGCACTTGAACGGAGAACCCAATATGACTTATTTCCAATGCAATGAAACCTTTGCGAGGTTTAGCTCCCTTTTTAGTAAATATAACCTTTGGAGTTTCAATTGAATCTGTTCATTTTGCATATTCGTTTACATACAGGGTCTCATGTCGTACATTGTAAGCTTTCTACCGGACGAACAAGAGTTTTTCATGATTCCTTGAAAAGATTTGTCTGAAACGAAGTTTTAAAGTGCACCATTATTCATTTAGGTCATTCACTGAATACGCGGTACAGGTCATTTAGAAATGTAGTTACATTTCACTTCCTGCGATATTTATCTTTTGATTTTATTCAAGAAAAAGCGAAATAAAATTGTTTTATTTTCAACTTCTACTTTTAAATCATTGATACAGAAGGGCTAAACGCTAAAGTGATATAGAGGAAGCCGTGACGTTATTTGTAATAAAACTTCAGTTATTTGAAAAGGAATTTTGGTTACTAAAGTAGAGAAAAATTTCCTTTTATTTTTCTGTCGGCAAAACCACCTTCTGTAGGATTAGGGTCGAATGTACAGTTCTGATCAAATTAACTTGGAGCGCCATATACCAATGCCTTAGTTTTTTTTTTCTTTACTTTAGTGTTTGTTATTTTATGCGAGAATTTGTTTGTTTGTTGACTTATCTGTAACCTATTTGTAATTAATTTTCTTTATTTGTTTCACAACTTGGTATTAATTTCCGTATACGCCTGCTTTAAATTTCACGTAAATATTTAATTCATTCATTGTCCATAACCGTGATGATAATCATGATGACAACAATAAATTCATATAAAAGAAATGCTGAACTTAACTGACTTGGTAAAAATCGGTCTTAAGCAACAAAACGTGACACACAAATACAAATTTCATATTTCCAGAGAAATAACCAGCGCAAAATTAGTTATGCTGTTTCTAATCGGGAAAAAATTTGTCGTTAGTTACCATGATTATTATTTTTCAGTTTCGAAAAATCTCCTTTAAGTAGCTTATCTTGAACAAAAGCGATCTTTTCATCGAATTCTTCCGGGTCGTCAATAAGACACGAGTATGATTTTCCACAACGCTGCTTGCATTGTTTTATGCAAGCAAATGCTAAGTCAGTCATAGCTCTCTCTCTCTCTCTCTCTCTCTCTCTCTCTCTCTCTCTCTCTCTCTCTCTCTCTCTCTCTCTCTGAGAATTCCTCTCACCAATGATATTGAAAATGGGGAATATTAGTGAGGCATACCTCACTTTTTTCCACACGTCTTTCGAGATATTGGTTAACTTCTGAAGAGGTGTTCAGATAGTTCCAGAGATATTTTCATTACTAGGAAATGAGGGCGCCGGAAATGACGCCAGATCTTTCCCCCCAGAGGAGATGATGGATGCATTATGAGCATCATTGCTACCTCGGCACGCGCGAGCAGGAATCTGCATTTTGCATGTGCATTCTGTGTGTACATCACTTCGTGTGTGTGTGTGTGTATGCACATTTCGCTTTTTATCACTGGTTTCACTGTTCATGTGCATATCTGAAGAGTCACATATGTGGCAGCTGGTGTTCCGGTGAGCGGAGTTTGGAAATGTTGAGCCTGGTGAATGCTTGGATGGGTGGTCAACTGAGAATGCTGAATGCCGTCGGCACGTAAGCCCTATCGGCTATCATTGGCGCAGAATCATTAGGCTAACATCAAACCAGAATTATAAACATGAAACAATGTTATATATATATATATATATATATATATATATATATATATATATATATATATATATATATATATATATATATATATATATTTATATATATATATAATACACATATATATACATATATATTTATATATATGAGTATATATATATATATATATATATATATATATATATATATATATATATATATATATATATCCTCCTCCTGTCTGACAGATTTCGCATGAGCCCCTCTTCCCTTAATTTTCTGTCTTGGGGGGCTGGGGGGAGGAATACCGTACCCTTAGACCCAGGCTTTGCTTTCCCCCCTTAATCTGTTCAAAGGCCTTCAGCTAGATTCCAAGAGATTCAATTTGGACAACACTTCTGAAATAAATGTTTTGATATTTTTTTATGTTATTTTAATTTTTTTCGTTTTTGTTTAATATTTTGTTCTCATCCCCTTTCAGTTTTCTTTCATTCTCATTATACTTGGTTGGTTTCTTTATTTTTTCTTTTTTATTCATTTCCCAGAGTCCACCCCTTGAAGTATTGCGTAATTATTGCATATTTGAACCTCTATTTTCTTTATTGCGCGTCGAGGAGTTTTGTTTTCTTTTACATGTATATATATATATATATATATATATATATATATATATATATATATATATATATATATATATATATATTTATATATAAGTATATATGTATATATATATATATATATATATATATATATATATATATATATATATATATATATATATATATATATATATATATGTATTGTTTTTACTCTGCTCTGCCTCTAACTTTAATTCGAGTAGTTAACATTTACAGAATTAACTATGATGAACTTTATTCTTATCTTTATATCATCCTGATTCACTCCACTCTTTCCGAGTAAAGCCTATCATCGTCATCATCATCGTCTCAAGTCCTGTGGAACGTGAAGGGCCTTGATGAGATTCCGTCACTCCTGTCTTTTCCGTGCTTTCACTTCCACCAATCTCCAATCATCTTGCAACCTCCAGTCTCATAATTCTCGCCCAAGAGGGTCATCTAACTCTCCAACTCTCCTGGTAGCCTAAAGGAACCCAGCTGGCACTAAGTGGCCATAGGCTCTTAACTGTGAACAATTGGACAAGTATGTACCGTTGACTGTTTGTACGCCATTGTCTTAAACATAACATTTAGTATAAGAGTATATTTGTTTCCTTACTAATTAGCAAATAATGATCAATAATATGTCACCAGTGCTCAATATCAGTGATTAATGTGCGAACATAAGGGTTATCACCAAGAAATCAATCTTTCCCTCTTTCATTCATTTTTCCGTAAACCTAATTAAGTGCTTGTAATATTCGTTGCCGCAAGCAGGTATTATTTTAATTGTTTTGATTATGAATGCACCGATATGCCAAGTTTATTTGTACGCGCATATTTGTTGTCCCGTGTTTAAGTGTAACCCAGTGCGTGCGTGCGTGCGAGTATGATCATGCATGTGTTTGTGTTAAAAATGTACAGCTCACAAGCAAGAATGCACCACATTTCTGTCCGGAATTTTGGTGTTTGTTTATATTTGTATTGTGAATATAGCTCGAAAATATAAGCATGTGACAAGCTTAAAAATATAAGCACTTGAAAAGTTTTCATTTGTGTAGTTATTTTATAATTTATTTATTTATATTTGCTCTGTTAGGTATAACTTGACGTTTGTATGTTAATGATTTATTCTATTGAGATTCGCCGTTAACACAAAAATTATGCATAAAGGTAGTATTTATTTACTGAGTCAGTTATTTAGTTACTTAGTTTGATTCTTCATTTCTTGGTTATGTTTCACGAAAACTAAATAAATATATATTTGCATCTCTTTGTTTCTGTAAATATTGCTCAGTATAAGTCTGTCTGTATATGTGGGGAATGAATGATTCCAAGAAGTAAAACAGAAATTTGTGAACAAGTGTGATCCAGATTTAGATATTTGTGGAAATTTATATACAGTTTTTGTTTCAGGATGGATACGTGAAGATGCGCTTGTTTTGGGGGCGCGTAGGAAAGAGAGAGAGAGAGAGAGAGAGAGAGAGAGAGAGAGAGAGAGAGAGAGAGAGAAACAGACATGGCCAGATTTTGCTGCCAAGAATTTTCTCATCATCTCACCGAGAGCAAATGCCCTGGATTTTTCTCTCGCCTTTTCCTTCCAGCGAACTGGAAGCGATCAGACGTTTAGGGAATATTTTTTTTTTTTTTTTTGTGAACAAATAAATGCGAGAACAAAACAAAAATACTTGATTAGTTCACGAATGAGCCTGCAGAATGAATGAGAGGAGAGAGGCCATGACTATTACTTTCGCATTGTTGCTAACAGATCAGTATCGGCCTTTTGAAAGTTAAAAATAAAACCACACACACAAATTAAAGAACAAATATAGTCAAAAGCACATACAAGGAAAACGACGCTCAGAAACTGCGTGTGATTCTGAATATATTCCTTCACCCAGTTGTGATAAGTGCTACTATTATTCATAACTAAATCGTCAGTGCCCTTCAACTCTTTCATGGAAAATGGAAATGGAAGTCCTTGACAAGGGCAAATTATCCCGCAGAATGAGTGACAGATAACAAGTCCATAGATGGTATTATTATTATTATTATTGCCCCTCAACATTCCTGGCAGCCGATCGAGGCTACGGCCTACCCCAACGCCAAATCAAAGTCCTTCAAAAAGAAGGCATCGTGCTTACCCAATAAGAAAAATGGGAAAAAGCACGTTAAACGAAGAAGAAGAAGTGAATGACAGAACAAGTCCATAGATGGTATTATTATTATTATTATTATTATTATTATTATTATTATTATTATTATTATTATTATTATTATTATTAGTCAAAAGAAGAGTATATTCATTAACTCAATATGCAGGTCTCAGTAAAAGAGGATGCTCTTACATATAAACAAAGAGGAATTCAATAGAAAGAGGGTAACAAAAACGCAATAGCTATTATTAACTTCATTTCTGTCTTCTCTTTATACCCTGTTTATTTAACGTTTTTCGCTGCGCTTCCAGTCTGTGCTCTCTCTTTTTATTGATCGCCTTTCTTTGCCGTTGCATCCATTTTTCCTCTTCGTTTGACATATGGGCTTTTGAGTCTGTGGACATATGCTTTGTTAGCTAAAGTCCGTAGAAGATTTTTTTTTTATAATAAATATGAATTATCGTTCGTAACAGACCACAAGTACTACGAATCTTTCTCGTTTCAATGATTAATATGTGATACTTTTAGGATGTATAATATGAGCCACATTTTCGTAAAAATTTCCTTGTATATATACATATATGTATATATATATATATATATATATATATATATATATATTATATATATATATATATATATATATATATATATATATATATATATATATATATATATATATATATATATATATATATATATTTATATATATTATAAAATCCACTTCTGAAGGACGTGAACTTGAAAATTAGAATAAACTGTGAAAGTACTTGTTCAAAGTCCCGGTTTTCACCCACCTTCAGACGTGGATTTTATGATATTCTTAAGCACCCGTCCCTTCGTGCTGCATTGGATATACAGTATATAAAATGGTTAAAAGTCAAACACGCATACACAACCTCACACACGCATATATATATATATATATATATATATATATATATATATATATATATATATGTATGTGTGTGTTGTGTATGTGTTTGACTTTAACCATTCTATCTTTTATGTGATTGTTATAATAATAATAATAATAATAATAATAATAATAATAATAATAATAATAATAATAATAATAATAATAATAATAATAATAATATGACGGGAGCAGACTCTCTTTTAAGCATAAACCTTTTATCCAGATTATCAGCCTTGAAGAAAAGAGAATAGTTAGAAGAATTGAAAAGATCTTGCATAAAATCAATTCCACTGATGCTTCTATTCTTTTTAACAGAACATTAATAATAATAATAATAATAATAATAATAATAATAATAATAATAATAATAATAATAATAATAATAATAATGATAATAATAATAATAATAATAATAATAATAATAATAATAATAATAATAATAATATATTTGCTGACTTGTTCTTTCTCGTTTTTTATTTATTTTTTTTATTTTTTTCTCTTTTGTCATATAAGGTCGTCCAGATATCTGAAACTTTTCGTATTTTATTTATGGTAACAACAATTACAAACATTTTAATAACGATTGTAGCAATTATAATAGACAAGAAAATTAATCCGCATCCCACATAGCTATCACACGCACTCATTCTCCCACTCAGCAAAAAACTGGAATGACCTCCAGAGCGACTTTCAAACTCTATTATAATCTTCCCTTATTCGTCCACAATCCACTCCACTTGGAAAATCACCTGAGCAAAGGGTGTATGTTTCTTTGATCTCTTGACAAAACCCTCCTTCATCCCTTCCTTCACCTTTTTTAGTTTTCTGTAAAAGAAAACTATTGTGCCGGCCTTGTCTGTCCGTCCGCACTTTTTTCTGTCCGCACCTTTTCTGTCCGCCCTCAGATCTTAAAAAATGCTGAGGCTAGAGGGCTGCAAATTGGTATGTTGATCATCCACCCTGCAATTATCAAACTTACCAAATTGCAGCCCTCTAGCCTCATTATTTTTCATTTGATCTAAGGTTAAAATTAGCCATAATCGTGTTTCTGGCAACGATGTAGGAGAAGCGGTGGTTAAAGTTTTATGGGCCGCCGCTCATACAGCATTGTACCGAGACCACCGAAAGATAGATCTATTTTCGGTGGCCTTGACTATACGCTGTAGCGGCTGTACAGAAAACTTGATTGCGCCGGAGAGACTTCGGTGCATTTTTAACTTGTTTCTTGTTTGCTTCCAGACTATGCTAGAGAAGGTTTTTGCTCGCAGAAAAATGGCTGTTTTCCTATGTAGGTTAAATTATTCTCCTCTGCTTTTACAGACTTCACGAATTCAGGGGCGTCATTCTATGAACTCCATTGTCTCTCTCTTTTGTATCTTCCTCTTCCCTCTACGCCATTCTTATCAATTCCTTCATTCTTTTGAGGTCTGTTCTCTTACCTTTGCTATACCAGGTTTCCCCTTGCATTATTTGTATCGTTTCCATCGTCATTTATTTCGCAAATCATTTTCATCTATTCCTTCAATATTCTCAACTCTTCATTGTTCTCTACGTCACACGCCATTCTCATCAAGTCCACTCTCCTTATCTATTCATTCTCTAAAATTCTCCTCACCCATCACTAGCATCATTTTCATTCTCTCTCAATTACTCAGCAAAGCATTCTCATGAGCCTCAGTCTCTTTATATTTCCTTTCTCTTCTAAGTTATTAATCAGTCTCATAAAACCCATTCTTCTCACTTCTTCCTTTTGCAGAATTCTCTAAACAAACCATCGACATCGATTCCCTTTTCCTTGATTTAGCAAGACCATTCCCATCCACTCCATCTCATCCTTCCGTACGTCCCCACTCATTCTCGGAAACTCCCCATTCTCGTGAAATCTATATTCCTCGCATTATCTTCCCTCTCCTCACTTCTCCCAATCTCCGCCGGGATTTTTCCTGCCCATATAATAATGACCTCTTGCACTGGCCGCCCCGGGCGAGAGGTCATTTTTAAAGCTTCTTATTGCTTCATCATCTTCGGTTAATTCTGCTCCACTAACCTCATCTAAAGGCCATTTCAGGTTGCAGTCTGACAATTACGCACCGGATAACACTTTCATTTCCGTCTACTGAAGCTTTGGGATCAACACGTCAAAAAGCTTTATTCTGCTTATCTATCTATCTATCTATCTATCTATCTATCTATCTATCTATCTATCTATCTATCTATCTATCTATGTATATATATATATATATATATATATAAATATATATATATATATATATCTATAAATATATATACATACATATATATATGTGTACGTATGTATGTACAGTACAGTATATGTACAAAACGTGTTTGTGTGCGTGTATGGCTGTTTGTATAGAAGCTACACTATCCCTTAACTTTTCGAATTCTTCACACTTTTGGTTAAACAGCCTACTACAAATCCTTAATCCGGAAATGGTGTTCAAATAAGAAAATGTTAAGAATTGAAGCCATTTTACTTTTTCAAATACACTTATCTCTGGTAAAAGTGATTTTATGTATGTATATACACACACATACACATACGTATAGATATACAAATTAACTTCATTATAGGCCTTCATATCCTTTCCAAAGGAATTCTCCTATATTTTCTGGCCACTTTTTCAGACACGCCGGATTTGGAAATATAATCAGTGAGGAGATTAAGGGCTCTTCACCATTTGCATATGATGAATAGAAATTCTATACAATTTCCACAGTTGGAATAATTTTGACTTGATACTTTTTATTAAAATATCACATTTTCGAAAAACTTTACTCTTTCGTATCTTTTTCATTAAAAAAAGTAATCTAATAATCTATAAAGCGGGTCGTGTCAGAATTTAGAACAAATAAGGGCTGTCTCCATTTATTACTTAATCAAGAATCTCTATTCTAAATGAATGGAAATAGGAATATCCTTCGTATATTCATAAATACATACGTGTTGACACACACACACACATATATATATATATATATATATATGTGTGTGTGTGTGTGTGTGTGTGTGTGTGTGTGTGTATGTATGTATATGATAGTAATCACAATGACAGATGACTTTTATCCATCAGTTAAACCACAGGTGAAGAAATAATATTAGTAACATAAAAGATATCGCCCCACCTTCTTAAAAATTTTGTAGTTAATGTAGCATTGAAGATACAGTACTAAAGATGTGTAAACAGAATTCCATGTGAGTCTTGTGATAACTTTTATATTGGTCAAACTGGAAATACATTGGAAAAAGAATTGAATAGCACAAGACGTGTAAAATACGTACAGGCGAACAGTTGAATTTTTGTACATGTTAGCGAAACAATCATACGTATCAAGTGGGAAAGGGCAACAAAGATAGCTTACTCTAATTAATTCACTGGGAAGATATATCACTGAGTCTAGTTTCATAAAAAGAAAGTTATTGTAAAATTTTGACCATCAGTCAAGGCATGTATAAACTAGATCTTATCTTTTTAAAAGAAATTTGTAAAATGCTTAAATTAAAAGGAAGCTTGCAGATTTGGATAGGAAAAGGATAATCTTATTTGTAAGCAGAGTAAATGACCTAAGCTCATGTGACCTGTCACGTGTGGAATTTTTTTTTATCGCTGCATTCCATCTTTACTTTACAGGAGGTGCCGTTACATGTAGACGGGAGAGTGGCATATAATTCAAAGCACGATTTCTGATAAGCTAGTTCTTGAACTGGTAATATGATCCTTACTCTCTCAAAGGTGTATGAAAAGGAAATATTATTAAATGACTTCACTTCTACTATTTATCCAGTGCTGTCAAGAAATGGCAACTCTGTTTTGTAGATACTGTAGGCATTTAAAGCGTTTCGTGTGAGGATTTTGCAATTCCTGACTTGACAAGTAAATTTACATACAGCGTGAGTTTAAGTGCTTTTTCTTTTGACGTGGATGCAATTCAATTTTTATTCTCAGGGGAAAACGAACATATCATCTTACAGAGTCCCACAGTGCATGCTCCTTTTTCTTTCTCTCTCTCTCTCTCTCTCTCTCTCTCTCTCTCTCTCTCTCTCTCTCTTTCTTCTTTTCTCTGGACATGAATTATATTCAGCTCGTCTCTCTCTCTCTCTCTCTCTCTCTCTCTCTCTCTCTCTCTCTCTCTCTCTCTCATGGTCTTCGTGTATTCCCCATAATCATCTTCACAGGGTCCTTTTACGCTCCACGGCGAATTTCAATGGAAGGAGTTTTGTCCTCTTTGCTTCCTTCTTTTGGAAGGAGAGAGAGAGAGAGAGAGAGAGAGAGAGAGAGAGAGAGAGAGAGAGAGAGAGAGAGAATATAATCCATGCCAAAAAAAAGGCTTATATATACGTAAATACATACACACATATATACTTTTATTCCGTGTGTATATATATATATATATATATACACATACATATATATATATATATATATATATATATATATATATATATATATATATATATATATATATATATATATATATACATATATACACATACCTATTTATATACAGAGAGAGAGAGAGAGAGAGAGAGAGAGAGAGAGAGAGAGAGAGAGAGAGAGAGAGAGAAAGAGAGAGAGAGAATCCCGGTGTCCCAGGGAATAGCCGAAGCCATTACTTCTCAGATTTCCTGTTGGTGGTATTGGATCCCACCCTAAGACGTTAGGAGTCACTGGAAGGTCCAGCACGAAATCTTTCCGTGCACTTTGCGCACCAACATTCGCGTTAAGCTTTACCGTCTTTATTCTCTCTTTACGCTTCGTGTGAAAATCCGTTCGTTATTAAAACTTGCTGCAGAACTTTCTGAGAACCTCATGCGACCGGTAGTGGTTTACAGTTAAGTTAAAGTTAAGTATATCTTAGTTTGACCAGACCACTGAGTCGATTAACAGCTCTCCTAGGGCTGGCCCGAAGGATTAGATTTATTTTACGTGGCTAAGAACCAACTGGTTACCTAGCAACGGGACCTACAGCTTATTGTGGAATCCGAATCACATTATGACGAGAAATGAATTTCTATCACCAGAAATAAATTCCTCTAATTCTTCAATGGCCGGTCGGAGACTCGAACGCTGGGACAACAGCGTGCTAGCCGAGAGCTCTCCCCACCCCTCCAATGAAGAACTATGAGGGCTGAAGCGTTTATTCATTCTTTTTTTATTTCTAAGCTTGTAGTCTGGCCTTCTTTTGCTTCGCTCTCGAAGGTCTTTCACATTGGCCCAATTATTCCGTTTGGTTTCAAACAGTTCACGGACTACTGTTTTTATGACTCATTTTCCCCTTTTCCTCAAATGCTCTCCCTGCTACCATCTGCAGTTATCTCCTGACTCTCTACGACAATTTATATGATCCTGTTGTTAATGTATTTGTTTCTTCTTTACACATTTCCTCCACTTATAATGGCTCTGGATAAAGGGATGTTATATCAGATCTCTCAGAGAACACTGAACAACAGTAAAAACAACAAAAAAAAACAGACCAAGGCCAGAGGAAACATTTTTCTAAAAAAAAACAGGCAGGTCAGGTCAAACAGGCCAGAGGAAAAATTTTTATTAAAAAAAGTGTCATCAACAGGCCAGAGGAAAAATTTGTTATTAAAAAAAAGGTCAAACAGGTCAGGGAAAAAATTGTTATCAACAGGCCAGGGAAAAATTTGTTATTAAAAAAACAGGTCATCAACAGGCCAGGGGAAAAAATTGTTATTAAAAAAACAGGTCATCAAAAGGCCAGGGGAAAAAATTGTTATAAAAAAAACAGGTCATCAACGGGCCAGAAAAAATTGTTATAAAAAAACAGGTCATCAACAGGCCAGGGAAAAATTGTTTATTAAAAAAAGGGTCATTGTTTTGTTATTAAAAACAGGTCATCAACAAACAGGTCATCAACAGGCCAGGGGAAAAAATTGTTATTAAAAAAAGGGTCATCAACAGGCCAGAGGAAAAATTTGTTATTAAAAAAACAGGTCATCAACAGGCCAGGGGAAAAAATTGTTATTAAAAAAAGGGTCATCAACGGGCCAGAGGAAAAATTTGTTATTAAAAAAAAAACAGGTTAAAAAAACAGGTCATCAACAGGCCAGAGGAAAAATTGTTATTAAAAAACAGGTCATCAAAAGGCCAGAGGAAAAATTTGTTATAAAAAAAACAGGTCATCAACGGGCCAGAGGAAAAATTTGTTATTAAAAAAACAGGTCATCAACAGGCCAGGGGAAAAAATTGTTATTAAAAAAACAGGTCATCAAAAGGCCAGGGGAAAAAATTGTTATAAAAAAAACAGGTCATCAACAGGCCAGGGAAAAATTTTTTATTTAAAAAACAGGTCATCAACGGGCCAGAGGAAAAATTTGTTATTAAAAAAACAGGTCATCAAAAGGCCAGGGGAAAAAGAGGAAAAATTATTATTAAAAAACAGGTCATTTGTTATAAAAAAAAACAGGCCAGAGGAAAAATTGTTATAAAAAAACAGGTCATCAACAGGCCAGAGGAAAATTTTTATTTAAAAAACAGGTCATCAACAGGCAGGGGAAAAAATTATTTAAAAACAGGTCATCAAAAGGCCAGGGGAATGATAAAATGTCAGATGAAAAATTATTTAAAAAAATCAGTTTTCAATGATAAAATGTCAGATGAAAAATCCGCTAACGATAATTATTGCAAAGTACACAAGCTTGTAATAGCAAAAAAAAAAAAAATGACATACGATTTGATATGTAATTTATTGGCTGATAAAAAAAAACCCTTATAAAAGGGTTGGTTTGAAGATATGTACATTTGTATATTAGGCAGTCAGAGTATGAATGTGGCAGTAACCAATGTGTGGTCTGTTTCACAGGAGCCAACTTCAGTTAAGAATATCACATATACACACACATATATATATATATATATATATATATATATATATATATATATATATATATATATATATATATATATATACATATACACATACACACACACATATATATATATATATTTTTATTCAGTTGAAAATAAATTGAATATATTTCTCCCATTCTTACCAAATACTCAAGAACTTCCCAGATAATTAGCGAAAATCGGAATCCTCACGTGCCATCAGGTTCTGCAATTATTATATTTTTTACCTGATTTCACAAAAATGACACCTGATTGTTCATAGTTGACATGGGAATGTTATTATTATTTTCATCATTACTGATGGTGCCGTTACTATTACTATTTTTGTTGTTTTTGTTGCTGTTATCATTACTTCTGTTTAAATCAGTTTTATTATTATTGCTTTTTTTGATGCTATTATTATTATTATTATTATTATTATTATTATTATTATTATTATTATTATTATTATTATTATTATTATATTATTGTTATTATTATTATCATTATTATTATTATTATTTAACAAGAGTATTAAGGCATAGTTCTAGATTCTCATAAGGCTCGCCGGAACGATTGACTCTTAAAAGAAATGTGTTGCAAAGTACCTTTCTGATTGTATACAGTATGCCGTGCAAGCCACACAGTAAGCAGTACAGCTCTACCGGGACCAGGATCGGGAGCAAAGCAAACAAACAAATCAATATTGTAATTGTTATAATCTTATTTAGGTGAATAAATAAAAACTATAAAGATATCAAAGTTATTTTCAGTGGAAAAGATCTGGAGACGGACATGCTTGTTCAAGCCAAGCTAAGATAGATCATTAGGATTCGCCTACTCTGAAGTAAAATATGTCGTAAACATACGTTGGGAACTTATCACATACATACCACAGACTGGTTCAAAACAAGTCATCGACCGGAAGTTGAGAACGAATCTTTGACAAATGCTGGATAACAGTGTTTAGCACTGGTTAGGACTAGCAATAAATCTTTGACTTGAATTTAACGGGTATGTGATGTATCTGTTTGTGTGATAAGTTGCCGACTTTGCTCGTGACATGTTTTACTGTAGTGTAGACGCAACCGTAGAACTGTATGTTGCGGAGATTTACTTCAGCGATGAAAAATTAATCTGCTAAAAGGTGTCAGGATACACAGAAAGATAGAAAACTCTCATCCTGGCAGTGAACGGTATGAAGTGATCATCTGCGTGTTTCAAGACATAGAATTAGGAACTCTAGAAATAGTTTTTCATCTAAGATTTAGCCATTTAATCAGAGATGAGGTGGCGACCGAATAAATAAAAGACGAAAGACTTTGATAACATTTTAATGCGAGAGGGAAGCCGGAAATGATAAGAGATAAAGACTGCAAGGTGATGAGGACTATACAGTCAAGATATTAAAAGAATAGCTATGGAAGAGACAAAGCTAAAGCTACTGAGAAAAGTGAAAAATATGCTCGCTAAAATTATCTAACAGTATGCAGTATCTCATGCTTCACCCTCGCCAGACTCAGGACGTAATTTAGTCCGAGGAAGAGAGCCCCAGTTTCTTCTAATGCAACAACTTCTGCTGAGGAGTTCCCAGGTCAACCAACCTGCCGAGTTCAAATTATATCCTGCAGTTAATTTGCATTCGTTAATTCGGCAAGAATCTTATTTTGCATTACAGTCTTTAAGCGAGAATTGTCATGCAGAAACTAGGAGAGAGAGAGAGAGAGAGAGAGAGAGAGAGAGAGAGAGAGAGAGAGAGAGAGAGAGAGAGAAAGAGAGAGGGAGTAGAAATATAGAATGCATAGTTTTCACAGGAATTCAGCTTGCACAGTAACTATGTAGAAGAGAGAATGTCAGCAGAGATGAAGGAAGAATGTTGATGTCGGATAAAACGTGTATCCTCTGAAGGAGAGAGAAGCTAAAGTCCTGAACCCCACCGATGTCGACTCAGAATACCAGTTAACAGAAAGATTCAGACATGGATTGTAATATATATATATATATATATATATATATATATATATATATATATATATATATATATATATATATATATATATATATATATATAATACATCTGTATACACACTCACGCATATATATATATATATATATATATATATATATATATATATATATATATATATATATATATATATAGTTTTATAATATAAGACAGTTTTGTCATTACTTCGAGTGAGAGTTTTATAATATTAAATAACAATTCCCGAGGTAGAGTGAATCCGACATCAAAAGGTGTTTGTGGCAGTATACACACACACACACACACACACATATATATATATACATATATATATATATATATATATATATATATATATATATATATATATATATTATATATATATATATATATATATATATATATATATATATATATATATATATATATATATATATATATATTATATACTACAGTATATATATATATGCATGTGTGCGTATATCTGCGTGTGTTTACGTCTCAAATACTCATACACAAGGGAGCATTTAAGAATGTACCCTGCTATGTTTTGGGGTGAGAGTTGGCCATGAAGGCAGTAAATATTTCAGTGATCCATATTTGCCATTCTCTTTATGTTTATTGTCCTGCATTCCCATGTAATGGTTTTGCCATTTGAAATCACGCACACCGACCGACGTCTCCTCAACTTAACTCCATATCGGATTCAGTGGAATGTATTGAAATTGTCGATTTTCGCTCAAGCGAGAGAGAGTGGAAAGGTCGAGAGAGAGAGAGAGAGAGAGAGAGAGAGAGAGAGAGAGAGAGAGAGAGAGAGAGGTTGACCCTCCTTTCAGCTTTCGAAGGTATACGTTAGAAATCCTGAGTTGTGATGGCCGGGCGTAATGCCAAAAATCACTCGATCAGTCAGTTAAAAATCTCGTGTTATTCATAGTAATGGTGGGAATATACTTGAGTTTAGACGCTAATTCTAATGATAATTTTAATGTTAAAGTTAAAGTTAAAGTCCTCCTGGGTCTCTGTAGGCTCATAGGGCAGGCGCTGATCTCCTGTTTCTTAGGCCAACAGCCGGTGGGGGGACAGGCCCAATGCCTATGACACGTGACCGACGAAAAATGTTACCTTAATAATACATTTCGAAAAAATGTTCTGATAAATTAAGAAAGAAGTTTTATAGGTATTTTTAAGGTCAGATTTTTGTTTTACTGGGTACGATAAGAAAATGCTGTTTTGTAGGACATTTTCGATAGCCATTAAATACAATAAATTACAAAAAATTACAATTTACCATAAACGTTTGCTGTCATTAATGAATTACATGAACTTAAAAGGACAGACAATCAACGTATCGAAGAGCTGCTTAAATATTACGGGTGATTTAATTAAAGAGAATTACCTCCGTGGGGGGTAGCGCCCTCAGTGCACCTCATGCGGTACACTGTAGGCATTACTTAAGGTTCTTTGCAGCATGCCTTCGGCCCCTAGCTGCAACCCCCTTCCCTCCTTTTACTGTGTCTCCTTTCTTATTCTCTTTCTTCCATCTTATTTTCCACCCTCTCCTAACAATTGATTCATGGTGCAACTGCTTTGAGGTTTCCTCCTGTTTAACCTTTCAAACCTTTTGCTGTCAATTTCCGTTTCAGCCCTGAATGACCTCATAGGTTCCGGTGCTTGGTCTCTGGCCTAAATTCTATATTCAGTTCAATTCAGTTCAAAGAGAAATACAGAATATGATTGAATGGATGAATGGAGCAATCGAGCAATCACTGCTCATGGCGTGCGTAGGCAAGATCGGATTACTGTTAGTTTCGCTCACTAGGCAAGATCTCTGTGGAGAACAGTTCTTGCCATGGGCAAAATCAAATTCACTGCTAAATGTAGTAGCTAGCAAAGTTTGTATATGATCGCTTGTGTAGATATACAAGTGAAACTGTGTTGAACTTTAGGCTTTAACTGAATAGTGAATTAGTTTTTTTTTTTTTGTTAGTGATTTTGTTTCGGTACATTTGTTTTTCTTTCTTTTCCAGTTGCTGATAGTGAAGGAATTAAGAGGTGGTCGGACAGGTCTTTTCTTTAAAGAGACTTTCGTGATATTTTCAAGTCCATTTCTTGTCTCAAGACAAAAAAAAACAGAAGAAAGTCCACAATTTATAAATATATATATATATATATATATATATATATATATATATATATATATATATATATATATATATATATAAAAAATATATATTATGTATAAATATATAATATAATATATATACAGTATATATATATATATATATATATATATATATATATATATATATATATATATATATATATATATATATTTATATATATATATACATCATGAAGCTTTTCAAAGTGTCTATATTTAAAAAAATGAGCTGGCAAATCTTTATGAAGAGTAAATTTGTGGAACAAATGCAGACAACTCTCCTTAGTACTTCTGCCCACTGTTAAGTATATATCACTGGAAAATTAATAATTAGTGCTTAATTCATCAAGAAACCAAATTTACGGCACAAATTACCAATCAGTCCTGCATTACAAGAAATAATTACATGAGAAATACAAGTATAATTTACTTCCATGGAAACATGACAGCCTCGGAGAGGGGGAAAGTATACACCTGGAACAGAAGAGGAGAGAGAGAGAGAAAAGATCACTGACCCTCTCGGCCAAAATCAGAAGCAGAAATTAAGAGTGTCAGTCAAAGCTGTCTTGAAGGCTGGGGGGATGGGTAAGTTTACAGATGATGGCGGAGAGGGAAAAGAAGCGCTGACTGGAGTGTTTGTTTACGTAAGAGGTTTCTCGCTGCTTCTTCTTCTTCCTAGATACTGTCTGCCTAAACAGAAATACTCCCCCACTCACATAGAGATATTTTTTTTTTTCACCGTGCATATTTTTCCCCACCGTAGGAGAGGGTGATGTCTGAAGGGTAGGAGAACCTCCTTGTTCTTGGCGAGTTTCTACTGATGAGATTGGTAGCAGTTTGCCCTTGTGTGAGCTGACTGTGGTACGTACTTTTGTGTCGGGTGGTTAGAGAAAAGCCGGAGTGTACCTTGGACTTCGCAAATGCAAATCTGGTGCTCTCTCTCTCTCACTCTCTCTCTCTCTCTCTCTCTCTCTCTCTCTCTCTCTCTCTCTCTCTCTCTCTCTCTATATATATATATATATATATATATATATATATATACATACACATATATATAAATATGTATATATATATAGATATAAATAAATATATATATATATATATATATATATATATATATATATATATATATAGATATATATATATATATATATATATATATATATATATATATATATATATATATATTTATATATATATGTATATATATATGTATATATATATATATATATATATATATATATATATATATATATATATATATATATATATATACTGTATATAATCTACTGGTCACTTTTTTTACCAGGTACGGATGTAATGGTAATAATCACAGTGCTTTTTAGCATTTCGATTTCTTCACACTAATTGGACTTGTCACTACGAAGAAGACGCTGATAATGAAATTCTGACGAGCGTAGATGGATTCGAACCTGCATCCGGTACATCAGAACGAGGCTTCGTAGTGGCCAGCCTGTTTAAAATGTGTGAAGAAATCGATTAAGAGGGCATTGCAGTTATTGCAGTTGCAAGTGCATACGATCTGTGGACCAGATGGTTCTGCCGTTGACTTAGGAGCGAGATACTCGACATCGATCCCACGGAGGGGTAAATGACTACGACACGTTTCCCCCAAAATCAAATTTGGTACCGTTGACAAGTCATTCGCGTATTGTATCCCGTCGCATCTGTGTCAGAGGAAGTCATCGTTCCAACAACGTTCTCATAAAGACTTTCTGAGTACTGGAGGGCCAGGGACCTCTGGCGCAATAACCGTCTCGAATAGAAAAGATATATACAAGATATATACGCATATATATATATATATATATATATATATATATATATATATATACATACATATTTATGTTTATATTTATATATATATATATATATATATATATATATATATATATATATATATATATATATATATATATATATATATAAATATAAATATAAATATAAACACACACACACACACACACACATATATATATATATATATATATATATATATATATATATATATATATATATATATATATGTGTGTGTGTGTTTATATATGTGTGTCTGTGTGTGACTGTGTGTGTGTGTGGTGGGTATGTGTATTTCAATATATATATATATATATATATATATATATATATATATATATATATATATATATATATCTATATATATATATATATATATATATATATATATATATATATATATATATATATATATATATATATATATATTACATTTATGCCTTGCAAGCTTATAAATAAATCTATGATTCTTGAGTTGAAGTGTTTCATGATCTTTTCTGTGTTTTTTGATCTTTGCAGTTTCATTTATGAAATGAAATTTCGCTCCCATTCCTTTACTTTGAGGCAAATTTCGTAATTCCTTTTCAATCTTCTCATAAACTTTATTTTTGCCTACTTATCACTTGAATTTGTTCCCGAAGCTTCATTTTACTGATTTTTCTCACCGCTTACTTTTTATTGACCTATTTATATTTTCAATAATAATAATAATAATAATAATAATAATAATAATAATAATAATAATAATAATAATAATAAAAATGGTAAGTCAAAAAAGATAAATTGCATTCTCTAAAACCTTTATCGTCTTTTTAGAGATTTTAAGAATTCTGCCAACAAGTAAGAATACTGAGGAGACCCGTCTCTGAGAATTACCACTGTTATCAATTTTAAATTCACTGAATTTCACTTACATCTCCATTTTCTAATCTTCCTTGTCGACTTCGCGTATCTTTTATTTATTTATTTGTTTATTTTTCTCGTTCCGGCTTTTTCCAGTGCTGTTCTTATCACTACGTACAAATATCTGATATTTCTGGCTTTGTTTGTCTTTCGAATTTATTTATCGTGTTTTCCATCGTTTCTCTATTCCGGCTTTTATCATCTGTGGATATATATATATATATATATATATATATATATATATATATATATATATATATATATATATATATATATATATATATATATATATATATATATATATATATATATATATATATATATATATATATATATATATATACATACACACATATATAAATACACACATATATATATATATATATATATATATATATATATATATATTTAATGATATTTCTTATGATATATGTGTATTCTATAAAAGTAATATGTTTTCTGTATTTTTTATGTTATTGTCTATATTTCTCATGTGCTGTGAAATATAACGAGGTGATTTTGTAGTACGAGTGTTTTTGTGCAATGCTTATATATTTTTTCTTTTGTGTTTGTCATATATGGACTGTAATAGCTGAGCATAGTATTTATGGAAGATGCTAAATGTCAGATTTTACAAGGGTTGGCTGGTTGTAAGATAAGATGTGTCTTCCTGTAGGCTTGTTTGTTCAGGTGGACAGGAAATGGGTATGCAGAGATATCCTAGAAGCCACTTATGTTATCAGTTAAAAGGCAGATGGGTTGACAGGTTTGATATCCATGGCCATTTCAGAGGCCTGTATGTTTGCACAAGTGTTTAAACAGGAAGTTGTCAATCATTCAGATAAGAGACAGGCCTATGTAATTCTCTGTGCCCGGGAATAATTTCCCTGTCTTTTTTCCCTCTTCCGGGGAAGAATCTGCTTTTTCCTTTCTTTCCCCAGGGAAGAAACTCAGGTTATGCCTGTTCCTTCTAGGGTAACCACTTTCTACAAATGCCTAACTGGCAACCCAGCTTTAACCTCATAGGAGATATTGGTAAAGTAAAGCTAGTTCAGATAGAGACCTGGTAGAAATAGGGTGGTTTCTCTCTCTCTCTCTCTCTCTCTCTCTCTCTCTCTCTCTCTCTCTCTCTCTCTCATCCCCTCTTCATATAGAAGAGTGTGGTCACTATGCCAAACATATAAGTTTTGTGAACTGTTAATAATATTTAATCCTCTCTCGGTAGAATCTGATATAAGAGAGAATATATTGTAACAGACCTGAGGTACAAGTATTTTTCCATGAGGAAAAAGGAGTTGTGTAATGGTGTGCAGAGACTTGTATAAGGTAAAGTGGTATTTACTTATTTCTTTACCATGGTAAAAAGATGAATGTGATCTTTTAAAAAAGGTGGATGTAATCTTTTTAAAAAGGTAGATATAATCTTTAAACAGATTTTGCCTTAGTGAAATTATTGTTGATAAACTTTTTGTGCATTTTTACATGTCCTTGTCTCTACATTTCTTTTATGTGTTCTTGTATTTATAATTTCACAGTGTTACTCAAGATTTTGTGTTGGTGATTTAACATTGATTTAATTAGCATTTTATTTGTTGATACCTTAACATTGAATGCTTGTGTTGATTTCATTTCTTAAGTTTTCTTTTTCAAATTTGGAGTAAATCTTAATAGTTTGAATTTTGCTTAGTTAACGGAAACTATTGATAAATATAAATCTTGTTTAAGAATTAATTAAATATCATGTTGTTTTCAAGTAATAGTAAATTTTTTTGAGATTGTGGACTCTACTTATAACTTTTGAACTTAGAAATAAATTTTTGTATTTAAAGTTTTGAAAGCACAGTGTTTCATTTTGACCACCAGTGAATATGGTTGTTTGTGTATGCACAAGGTAAGTGGTAAACGGGTTCTGTTCTCCTTCGTGTTTTTGAAGTGAATTAGGACCAGGGAAACAATCATAGTTGTTTGATGGAGTGATGCCCTTTCCCCTCTAGTATATTTATTGCTTAATAGTTATTACTTCACTCATAACTTGATAAACTTAGACTGATTTCTTCAAGTGATAAGCAAGTTTTAAGAGATCACTTTTACCTTTAGAGTGTTCAGTCGTAATGTAATCCTTTTGAGGTTTCAGGTATCTGGCTGAAGTGAGGTAAATTTTTGGATTTAATAGTTGTGTACTAACCAGGTATTTGATAACTTCGTGACAATATATATATATATATATATATATATATATATATATATATATATATATATATATATATATGCTCTTCATTTTTCTCCTCCTCCTCCTCCTCCTCTTATCTCTTTCTTTTTAATTTTCGTTATCCTTTTTTTGTCATCTAAATCCTTCCTGTTTGTACTTCCAATTCTTAATCCTTTTTTCAGATCCCGTCAACATTTTTCCTTTTCCCTCTCGTTCTCTCGTTTATCTTTACAGAGCTTCTATTTATTTTGCTATGAGGTGCTTTCTTATTGACTTCGTTATCAGATTTTCACCATTATTTCTCTTTATTCACTCTGTCTCCGTTGTATTGTTTTGATCAAGAAATGCTGTCTCCGGAGACTTCTTTGTAAAGCAAGTAATGTCAGCACCTCGTGACAAAACTGAGTGCTAATAATAATTGATGATAATAATAATAGAGATACATATACAACATCAATAATGAAATAAGGAATATAAGAAAAATGGCGACAGTTGTCTTAACAATTTCTATAATTACTCGCTCTTGATTTTGATGAAAACAAGTCGACTAAAATCATTATTACTAATTTTGACTAATTCATTTGCACCGAAGAGGTTCCTAGAATTTCCTTATTTCGAATGTCATACAGTATTCACCATACGTTGTCAAACTCATTTCATTTGTACGAGCTATAAGAATGTAAAATGAACTTAATTTTTGTACGCTATAATGAAATTTGTGTGCTACTGTTCCGTGTCACATCATCTTTTGTTTTGATGTACATGTGCACATGCACACACACACACTATATATATATATATATATATATATATATATATATGTATGTATGCATTATATATATATTTATATATATATATATTATATATATATATATATATATATATATATATATATATATATATATATATATATATATATATATATATATATATATATATATAATCAATCATGGAAATATAACCATACAAACATTTATTCATGAATACACAATTTCTGCGAACACATGCACAAAAAGTATACGTTAGTTTAACCAGACCACTGAGCTGATTAACAGCTCTCCTAGGGCTGGCCCAAAGGATTAGATTTATTTTATGTGGCTAAGAACCAATTGGTTACCTAGCAACGGGACCTACAACTTATTGTGGAATCGAACCACATTATAGCGAGAAATGAATTTCTATCACCAGAAATAAATTCCTCTTACTCTTCATTGGTCGGTCGGAGATTCGAACTCGCAGCCAGCAGAGTGCTAGCTGAGAACGGAACACATTCTCCCAACGAGGAACTAACACATGCACAGATGTATATAGTTAAACACACATATATACATATATGTATGTGTGTGTGTGGGTATATGTATACTCACCTAAAAAATCGTTTCCTTCACAAAGGATTAATCCGCAGGAAATGAAAAGTGAGAGCCACTGGTGTCATGTCCGTTCTCTTAGAACGTAGCAGTTTGAAGGATTAAATCCGGTGCAAAATCTTAAGGCTTCAAAGCGCTTCGCCTTACTTTTCTGAACAGACTTCGTGAACTGTAATCCCTTTTTATAAACTAATTCTTCTCCTCGCGGTTCCTTTACCCGTGTCAACAAGGACTTCTGCTAGGATTCCTTCTGCATCTGAACAAATACACGCAAATGTTAGATGCTAGACAACGTTGTTTAGGTTGAAAGACAATTCAGGGAAACCTTCGACTAACTGGGTAATTGACTTATGAAATTTCGGCTGTTAAGCCAAGTACTGGGGCACTTTCGGCCACTCAGTGTTTAAGACAGTCAGGAGAGGATGCTGGAGTGGTTGGACAGAAAGATAAAGTGACCCAGAAAATATAGGAAATGAAGTTAAGTATATCTTAGTTTAACCAGACCACCGAGCTGATTAACAGCTCTCCTAGGGCTGGCCCGAAGGATTAGATTTATTTTACGTGGCTAAGAGCCAACTGGTTACCTAGCAACGGGAGCTACAGCTTATTGTGGAATCCGAACCACATTATGACGAGAAATGAATTTCTATCACCAGAAATAAATTCCCCTAATTCTTCATTGGCCGGTCGGAGAGTCGAACGTTGGGCCAACAGCGTGCTAAATGAAGTGCATATGTCTAAAGGTAAAGGTGGAAAACTGGTGGAAAACTCCAATGATGCACTAAAAAGTAGCTGGAGGTGTTGGACAGCAGAACTGAAGGAAAGTAATAAGACTGGAGGCGAAGCAAATGGCTAGGAGGTGGAAGCAACAAGTGGACGAAGGTACACTGCAATACCCTTTTAAGTTGTTTTACACTGCACCACATGAGGTAGTTCCTCATTGGATGGGTTGGTTTCGTTCTCGGCCCGCGTTCGATTCTCCGACCGGCCAATGAAGAATTAGAGAAATTTACTTCTGGTGATAGAAATTCATTTCTCATCATAATGTGGTTCGGATTCCACAATAAGCTTTTGGTCCCGTTGCTAGGTAACCAATTGGTTCTCAGCCACGTAAAATAAATCTAATCCTTCGGGCCAGC
>NC_089789.1:19681105-19688605 GCF_040412425.1 Macrobrachium rosenbergii
AACTTTTTTCCTTTCAGGCCATCATCCTCCTAAGGATAGTAAATAATATGTTAGATCCCATAACGAAAAATGAAAAAGTTTTTGACCGTCAATCCTGAAATTCTTTTGGTAATCTTTTTTATGATCTTAAATAGGATGGCTTGTCAAGTGTAAGGTTCTGGTGGGAAAATAATGGTATGTGTTTTTAGGCTGTTTAGGTAGATAGGAATATATAAGGCTATTATTCAAATTTACCAGAGAAATGCTTAACCAATTCGTACCTTTAAAATTAAGATTTATTGTCACGCCTCAACGAATTTACTCACTGTGGGAGGCTACACAAGAACAGTGAGCTGATTTCCGTTTGTTATATTGTTCTCATTCTTGTTCAGTTTCGGTTTGCTGGAGGAATCGAATTTCAGTGCACATTCCGTCCTTATGCCTGCAAAATCGTTCAGATAACAGTACTAACGACAATATTACCCTCGAAACTCTCAGCATAAGCATCGGAATGTAATATTACCTCAGACAATATTGCTTCAGAGGGTTTCTTGATATAATCAAGGGGAATGTTGGCTTCAGATAATATTACCTAGGACAATATTACCCTGGGGATTTTCCACCAAATTCCTGGGAATATTATCTCCTGATAATATTACCTCAGGCAATGTTACTTCCGAGGTTTTTCAAAAAGTCTTAGGAACGTTGCAGTATTACCATAGAGGTTTTCATGCAAAGGTTTTGGGAGTGTGGCCTTCAGACAGAATTAGCCTAGTCAGTATTATTACTTTAGACGTTTTTAACATAGGCAGCAGAATATTACTTTCACATAGTATTACCTCAAGTAGTTTTACTTTCAAGGTTTTCAAATAGCGTTGTCTCAAATAACATTACTCCAGAGCTTGTCTTATACAGAACGGCTGAAAATCGCAGTTTTTAGTGACGTTCATTGATTTTATGATTTATATGATTCTACTGAATTGGAAAAGCAATGCTTCTCACTGGCGAAGGAGTTAAAGTAACATAAGAAGTGTCCTGATACCACTAATTGCAAAAAATGATTGGAATATTTACACAATATCCTCAGACATTCTTCCTCCACCCTCTCCTCTCTCTCTCTCTCTCTCTCTCTCTCTCTCTCTCTCTCTCTCTCTCTCTCTCTCTCTCTCCCTTTTATAAGTTTTATTTCCTGCTCCGCCCTTCCTCAACTCGGCCATGAAGTTTTCTGCCCATTCCAATGACTTCTAACTTCCTCCGCTGCAGAAGTTTTGGCGACTCCGTCCATCCAAATAACACGATGAAAGCATGAAGTTTCTCTCTGTCTGTTTGTCAGTCTTTCTTTAAATGTTCTCATCTGTGTCATTAATAAAAAACTGGTATGCCGGAGAGGAGCTATAACACCTTGGGAAATGTCGGAGAACGTACAGACACACACATACACACACACACACACACACACACACACACACATATATATATATATATATATATATATATATATATATATATATATATATATATATATATATATATATACATATATAAAGTTAATGAAAATCAAAAACTCCTTCACTCTTCATCATTTTGTCGAAGAACGAATATATATATATATATATATATATATATATATATATATATATATATATATATATATATATATATATACATACATATATATATATATATATATATATATATATATATATATATATATATATATATATATATGTCTGTGTGTGTGTTTGTATCAAGTTAATGAAATTCAAAACTACTTCACCCTTAGTTATTTTGCAGTCGACATCTCGTTTTATTCTGGGAATTTATCCGGCTACAAGCTACTTAATATCTTAATTAGTCACTTTACAAAACTCATACGTCTATTTCAAAGTATGAGTTTTATTGAAACCTGGGAATGGTAAGGTTGGGTATCTGATTTAGATTACAGTTACTGATTAACTGACCGGCTCGATCAGTTATCTCTCTCTCTCTCTCTCTCTCTCTCTCCGTCCTTGCCAGAGAGGCGGGGGTTGTGCGTGTTAAGCGATGCCGTCACCATTATTATCATTTCCCCAGTTCACCTGATTTCTTGCCAACCGTTTCTTTCTCCCTCTTTATCACTCTCTTTCCTAAACCATGATACTCAGGTGGAAAACCATTTATTTGATGATTGGTGGAATAATTTACCGGCCAGAAGGATATATATATTAGTGAGTTTGAAAGTTGGTTAACGATTCTCGTTATTTTTGTATGAAAATAGGAATGACCTCGGGTGTAGTAAGCTAGTTAAATCATTTTTGAAATTTCTGAAATGGCTTTCGTTTTAAATTCCATTCCTTTTTTGGAGATTAGGTTCATGCAGTTCAGGCTCCTTGAATTGCTATTTGGGACAGTTATAAAAAAGAACTGTGATTGATTTAGAGGAATTGTCGCGGTTTTTAAAGATACAGAGATTGCTTGAAGAGATTTATTTTCCTTAAAGCATTTGAAGTTGCTTCTTCTTCTTCTTCTTCTTCTTCTTCTTCAAGAAAAGAAAGACTAACGTTATTATTCTAACACCAACCACCAAAATAAACAAATAACTAAATAACTAAGTACCATGCGGGATATTAGCAATATCTGAGGGTGCAAGTTCTCAGCCTTCGGGAGAACACCCTGGGAAAGGACTGATGTAGTTGAAGGCTGGTTAAAACACTTGGGTTTCGTTTCATTGTTGCTCATCCTGTCTCTGATCTATGCGAATGCTATTACTTATTCGTCATTCGTTATTGGTCATGTAATCCATTTATTGGTCGTCTATTCCATCTTGATGTCATTATCTTTGTCAAATGTCCAGTCTCCTTTGCACACACGCTGTTGCCGAGTGCTTTCGTTATGCACGTGGGGTGAGCAAATGGCCCGTTTCATCATCTGTACAAGGTCATTTGGTCAAGTATAAATTTAAAGATTGTTTATTTGATAGATGACTATGTTATTCTAAAACTGTTTTCCTTACGCCAAGCCCCGTATGAAGACAGGGCCGTTAGTGGACCTTACTCCTGGCGTTACTAAAAGCTGTTTGCAGCGTCCCCTCGGCCCCTATTTGCACCAACTTTTTCGCCTTTTGCTTTACCTCCGTTCCCACTTGTTTCTTCCGTCTTGCTGTCCAACCACTCCAACTCCCTCTTTCCAGCGTTAGCGGTGAATGGCTGAAAGTGCCCCCAGTGCTTGGCTTTGCAGCCAAATTTTCATGAAAACACATCCATTCACCAACCACTTTATTTAACATTATTATCCTGTATTGTTTTACATTTTTATCTACTTGCTTTGTTATTATTATTATTATTATTATTATTATTATTATTATTATTATTCACTGAATAAGCACATATATACATGACAATACATTTGGGTACGTAGTTGCGCTTTCGCGTGTATAAGTATTTTGAATGAGCTTCATTGTTAGGTTTGAAAAGAGTGTCAGAAACGCTATGTATATGGCAGATGGTCCTCCGTAGCTGCCACAGTTAGTTGCCTTTCACCGGGCTCATCTAATTGCCTCCTTTTGCGAGACCTTCCTGCTCAGCAAATGAAAGGGTTACAACAGTCATCCTTCTTGGTAACAGGGCGTCCATGAGCGAGTTCTTGGAACCAGGATCAGCGCTAGAGTTATGCTGAAGCGGAAGTTTACGCGGCAAAATACCAGGCGGATTTTATCTGCGAATTTCCTGTGGATTATATGAATTAAGGAGGATTATTTGTTATTGTTCATTCAGTCATTTGCTAGTTCCCCGTCTTTCTTGGTATTCCTGAAGTTGATGTGAATGCTGGTAGAGCTTTCGCGATGAAATACTGTCTGTGATCCTCCTCCGTATTCTGGGAATCTCTCTCTCTCTCTCTCTCTCTCTCTCTCTCTCTCTCTCTCTCTCTCTCTCTATATATATATATATATATATATATATATATATATATATATATATATATATATATATATATATATATATATATATATATATATATATATACGCAGTCGGATGTACAAAATACCTAGATTTTTATAATGTACCTATTTCAGTTACTAACAATATCACTTCATATAAATACCATCATCATACTTGCTAGTTGTTATACAGATGGCAAGTGGCTCATTGCTTTGATATCAAAAGCAAAAGGAAGTCTCGTCGATATTTACCACTGAAGTGTGAAGTTCATTCATTATTCCTGCAGTTCCTATATCACTTAACCTTTCTCATTTACACATTTGTCTTGCAGTTCCCGGCCATGGTCTGGTTAACCATTGCCGTGTCGTTCTCCATATACAAAAATACTGATAAGTATACAAGTAAATAAATAAATAAATAAATCATTGAGAAAATATTTTCCTATATGAAAATGCCAAGTTCTGTGAATTCATATTGTTTTCATTCAATAGAAGTATCTCTTCTATTAAAGCCCTCAGTGTTTACTAGACATTACTCTTTGTTTTTTCATGTTTATCATTATTCGGTTTCATATCAGTGGTCTACAAGTAATTTGATTTTTTTTTCTTTTTTGCTTAGTAGAAGTATATTTTCACTAAAATTCCTTAATATTTACTATACATAATTCTTTGTTCTCGAACTCTTAACATTTTTCATATTCCAATTAGCTTGATATCAGGGACCTGCGGCTGAATTTAAGGGCTCTAAATCCATTGTTTTTCGTTTCCTGTCTATTTTCGTCTGTTTCGTAAGCGTCATGGCCATTGTCCCTTTATTTTCTTATTTATTATGTCACTCCTTCGCGACCATGAAATTTTACTTCTCCTCCATTACGTTGTCTCCGATGATTTCTCCTGAGGATCCGGGAACTCACGCAAGAACCTGCTTCAACAACCCACGCCCCCTTCCGCCGGGAGGCTCCTTCCCCCCTCCGTAGCCCCCTACCAAAAAACCCTCATACACCTGTCTCCCTCCTTCCCTCCTCACCCTCTCATAATCCTCTCCTTCTGTCGCTCTTTTAAGTCGATTGATACTGAATTTCTCAGTATAAAAATAAAAGAAAATCAGACTGAGGGAACAGAGAAGCAATACTTTCGACGCCACTCCTCGGCAGGATTCCATAAATTGATTACCTTCTGCGGGTAAATTCTCTCTCTCTCTCTCTCTCTCTCTCTCTCTCTCTCTCTCTCTCTCTCGTGTCCATTAACTAACTCTCTCTCTTCTCTCTCTCTCTCTCTCTCTCTCTCTCTCTCTCGTGTCCATTAACTAACTCTCTCTCTCTCTCTTGTGTCCATTAACTCTCTCTCTCTCTCTCTCTCTCTCTCTCTCTCTCTCTCTCTCTCTCTCTCTCTCTCTTGTATCCATTAACTCTCTCTCTCTCTCTGTGTCCATCTCATCTCTCTCTCTCTCTCTCTCTCTCTCTCTCTCTCTTCTTAACTCTCTTGTTAATGTCCATTAACTCTCTCTCTCTCTCTCTCTCTCTCTCTCTCTCTCTCTCTCTCTCTCTCTCTCTCTCTCTCTCTCTCTCTCTCTCTCTCTCTCTTGTGTCCATTAAATATAAGAAAGCAAAGCAAGGAGCGCGAGGGAACTTCTAAAGCTACAGCTAAAAGAAATGATAATAATAATGAAATACTCATGTTACAATGATCGGTTCCATAACACGTTCAAGCAGTTTTCCACCTCTGGATTGCTCTCCCTACCTCTGTTTTCCCCGACTGTGGCTCTCACAATCTTCGTTTCCATCGGATTATTTGGTTATTCGATGACATTTCTTGGAGGGATGGCTCATGTGGAAAGGAGACAGCCTTCAGATTATGTGACGGATTTCGATACGGAAGAGAATCTGATAGTTTTTTTTTATTGGAGGTATGGAGTTTTTTTTCTGGAGTGTGTATTTGTTCTGCGGAGGTGTGATTTTTTTTTATTTAGAACTGTGTAGTTTTTTCTGGATGTGTGTATTTTTTCTCTGGAGTTTTTTTTTCTCTGGAGGTGTGATTTTTTTTATTTAGAAGTGTGTAGTTTTTTCTGGAGATGTGGATTTTTTCTCTGGAGTTTTTTTTTCTCTGGAGGTGTGATTTTTTTATTTAGAAGTGTGTAGTTTTTTCTGGATGTGTGTATTTTTTCTCTGGAGGTTTTTTCTCTGGAGGTGTGAGTTTTTTTTTATTTAGAAGTGTGTAGTTTTTTCTGGAGGTGTGGATTTTTTCTCTGTTTTTTTTTGGCTCTGGAGGCGTGATTTTTTTTTTATATAAAAGTGTGTAGTTTTTTCTGGAGGTGTGGATTTTTTCTCTGTTTTTTTTTGGCTCTGGAGGCGTGATTTTTTTTTATATAGCAGTGTGTAGTTTTTTCTGGAGGTGTGGATTTTTTGCTCCGGAGGTTTTTGTTCTAGAGGTGTGGATTTGTTCTAGAGGTGTGGATTTTTTCTAGAGGTGCTGATATTTTTCTAGAGGTGTGTTTTTTTGCTCTACAGCTGTGTATTTTTCTGCCTTTTTTACCTAGATACCGTATGTGTGGGGGGTGTGGGGGAGGGTTTTCTGGAGGTGTTTTTTTTTTTTTTTACTCCGGAGGTCTTTTGTTCTAAAGGTGTGGTTTTTTTCTAGAGGTGTGTTTTTTTTCCTAGAAATGTGGATTTTTCCGTGTTTTTTTTTTTTTACCTAGATGTGTGTGGGTTTTTCTGGAGGTGTGGAATTTTTTGCTCCGGAGGTCTTTTGTTCTAGAGGTGTGTGTTTTTTTTACTTTAGAGGTGCGGAGTTTTTTTTCTAGAGGTATGAATTTTGTTTTTTACATTGGAGGTGTGAAGATTTTCTATGGAAGCTTTCAATACCTTCTTGATTTGGAGGTCTACATTTTCTAGTGATTTTTTTATGTTTTATTATGTTCCAATGATGACACTGGGAAGGTAAGGTTCGACATTTTTACGCGAAAACAGAAGTAAATAGAAATATTCAATGGAAAATTAGCTGAGGCTATCAGTTTAAATGATGCGTTTTCAATTTAAAGTAAAATTAACTTGTATTTGGGAAACTTTTAACGTTAGCTTTTGTTATTATACGTACAGTATTATTGTTAATGTTAATAAGTATCTGAAAAAGCTAAAGAAGAACAAAGGTAGTGAAACTGATCGAGTTCAGATTGCCTCAAATATCTAAGGGTAAGAAATATAAATGAGTCGATTAATATTTTTCTTTTTACTAGCACATGGACTTAACTTTTCATATAGATCAATGACAGTACAAACACCCTACCAAAAAAACACCGTTATAATCTAACAAACAGAGAGAGAGAGAGAGAGAGAGAGAGAGAGAGAGAGAGAGAGAGAGAGAGAGAGAGAGAGAGAGAGAAAGATATATGTTTAGTGCTAGAAACATATGACCACTCTGCGATACCAGGATATGAACTGATCCCTCTTGTAATTGGCCAGTGTATTTCAAGTCCCAGTTACGGACTTTCAACGACCGTATTTTGAGAAAACGTGGGAGCTGGCGGCCCCACGAATTTAGCCAATTTGTACCCAGCTGAGGGGGTTTGCTTGTGGGGTCCTCGCCGAATGCAAGATGCATTCGGAGGT
>NC_089789.1:19693605-19701105 GCF_040412425.1 Macrobrachium rosenbergii
AGATAACATGATAAAAATAATAATCGGCAGTATCCACACAGTTGCTGAAGAAGTAGAAAAAATAGAATTCATAATAATGGTAATGACAGTAATTATATGGAGAATAATAGTAAAAAAATATATTAAAAATGATAACAATTAAAAATACAGATTGCAGACGATTAATTTCCGGCTAGGGACCTTAGATGGTTACATAAGTCAGGTCCAGAAGGCTAAATAAAAGAATTTAAAATTGCAAAACTCTACAATGATATTATTCTCAGTAATAATAAAAAAGGAAAAATACCAATAATAACAAGAAACGTAGAAATATAATAATAATAATAATAATAATAATAATAATAATAATAATAATAATATTGGCAGACTCTGGAGATGACACTTCATAATTGGAAAAATAGAGAATAAGTCATTTAAGGAACAGATGCCTCATTATCCCATCTTTCCCACAATTCAGGTCTTCTTCTTGCCTCACTGCTTAGGATGCTTTGTATGAGCGAATTGCTGCTGTTTCAGTCGGGTGATTAGACTGGACATTGTTCGCCTTATAATGATTTTAAAATTATCCAGGCGGTTTTCTTTGAACTTCTGCGTGGCGGAGTGATAGCGAGGAGTGTTTGTGAGGCATCTCAGATTGTCATTGTGAACAACAGTGATACGTCTCATGGTGTCTCGGGTACAGTTCGTCCAAAAGGAACATCCATATATACTGTAGCAGTACGAGCGGAAGAGCAGCAGTTTCGTGTCTCGGTGACAGAAGGCAAACCTCCTTACAATCACGTTGCCAGTTGCACATAGTTTACGACGCCTCTGTTCTATGAATACTGAGAATACTGAAACTTATACAGAGAACTTTTGGTAGCCTGCTCACCTGTCAATATAATTTTCTGATAGCGAAAACTTAGCAGGCTTTTTAAATTTCTCTGTACTAAATTTTGACAAAGATGTTGTTGTGTATTTCACTCTTCATTTGGCGGTGCTCACGACATTATGAGAAATTATGATGATGCTAATTTCAATAATAATATTGACCTCAAGTTCTGGTAGATTCAATAGACAGAAAGATCTACATTTGTAGTTTCCTGTCGTGCATTTTTACAACAATGCTAAGTCCTGTATTGCTGTATAAGGACAAGCTATTCAAGAAGTGTTTTTTTTGTCCCCTGCAGTAATAATAATAATAATAATAATAATAATAATAATAATAATAATAATAATAATAATAATAACAACTCAGCAGATGATGCGAAAGACTGATCAAGCCGGTTTGTTGACTCTGGTGTTAGGAGCTTGTTAAAACTACCATCGAGTTCGAAAGGCAGTGAGAAATAAAATGTTCATTATTTCTTGTAAAAATGAAAAGGTAAATCTCATACTAAAGTCTGCCTGCCAAAGTATTCCTTCGATTCTACTTTGCCACCTGCGTTGCGCAGTAGAAGCTTTCTTGGACGCTGGTTAGACTTAGGTATAGAGGTCTACACTACTTATCTATCTTTTTCCTTTTAACACCTCGCCGTACTTTTTGGTCGCCTTTGGGCATAAGCCCGTGCCGTCATAAGACTCACTCAGTCTCTGTGAACCATCATTTATATCTTTATATCTTCTGTCTCATGTCTCTCTCTCTCTCTGTCTCTCTCTCTCTCTCTCTCTCTCTCTCTCTCTCTCTCTCTATCTATATATATATATATATATATATATATATATATATTATATATATATATATATATACATATATATATATATATATATATATATATATATATATATATATATATATATAATATAATATATATTATGTATATGTGTATGTTTGTGTGTGTGTGTACTGTATGTAAGTGTCTTTGTGTATGCTTGTTATTGTCCGTGCGAATGTGTGGGCGTGCAAATGTGTAAGCAATCTTTTCACTACACGCACACGGGCTTCCCATTTGATTTTTAGGAAATATTTTATGCTGAATCACTACCAGATACGCAACTGCCCGACTTGTAACAAGAGAGGCATAATGGAAATCAAACCCTGTCCCACTCGATGGAGAGTCGCGTATCATGACCACCAGATTGCGTGGTACTCTGTATATAAAAATACAGTTTTATAAAATTTTTTATTTCCATAATAAGCTGATTTATTATTTCCATAAGTTGTTTCCTTTCATTGAGTTGAAAATCTTGAACTTCCGAGAAATGAAAGGGCGGTCATTGACTTTGGTTGAAGGCTCTGTCTTGAGAGAATGAAAGGGGTGAGGGAAGGAGTGAGGAAAGGAGGAGGAGGAGGCAGAGGAAGAAGAGGAAGACCAAGAATAATAAAGGAAGGGGAAAAGAAAAGGAAGTTTGGTCCTGCCGCTTTGTCTTACAAAGCCGGGAACATTTGGCCTTCATAAATAAGAGAAATGATCCGGACAGAGGAAGGAGAAAGTTGTGATCAAACGCACACAGGCCAGAAACAACTTTTCTCATCAAGAGGCGCCTCGGATTTGTTTACGTTTATGATTGGTTTTTAAAACTTTTTGCGGGCGACCCCTCCGATTCCGAGAGGGTCCTCCCGAGGCACGGGTTGTCTTATAAAGAAATTAGGGATGACATAAGCGAGATTAAGTGGGACAGGGATATTGTGTCTCCTCCACCGCTTGCTTGTTGATCTTTGAAGGAGTTAGGTTTAATCAGTGGCAAGTCGTGTGGAGAGAGAGAGAGAGAGAGAGAGAGAGAGAGAGAGAGAGAGAGAGAGAGAGAGAGAGAGAGAGAGAAATCCTGTCCGGCAAGTGACAAAGCTGAAAAGAAAGAATGAAAAAATAAAACTACATTAAGCCTCTCTCTCTCTCTCTCTCTCTCTCTCTCTCTCTCTCTCTCTCTCTCTCTCTCTCTCTTCTTTTCCCCTCTCTCTCTCTCTCTCTCTCTCTCTCTCTCTCTCCTGTCTCTCTCTCTCTCTCTCTCTCTCTCTCTCTCTCTCTCTCTCCTTCTCCCTTTTCCACTCTCTCTCTCTCTCTCTCTCTCTCTCTCTCTCTCTCTCTCTCTCTCTCTCTCTCTCTCCTTCTCCCTTTTCCCTCTCTCTCTCTCTCTCTCTCTCTCCTTCTCCTTTGTCCACTCCTCTGTCTGTCTGTCTGTCTGTCTCTCTCTCTCTCTCTCTCTCTCTCTCGGTATTAAATTTTCCTTGACACTAAATAAGAAAAACCGTCCCCAATGAAGCCAGAGTGAATTATTCACTCGGCCAGCTCGGAAATCAGCGACATTTATGTTCTCCGTTTCTGTGAATTTTTATTTCGTCTCCTCCATTTCCTTCCATCGTTAGTGGACGCCATGCATAAGCTTATTGCACCTTTTGTGTTCGCCCGCTTTCAGCTGCCTTCTCTGCTTGCTCGACAGGAAGATAAACAAGCAAATAAAAATGATCGCGTTCGTAGTCTGGAATAAAAAGAAAAGGATATCCACTGCCGCCCGCTCCCCCTTCCCCCAACCCCCCGTCTCTCTCTCTCTCTCTCTCTCTCTCTCTTCTCTCTCTCTCTCTCTCTTTTTATGGGAAAGTAGTAAGTGGTTGATGCGTTCGGTTGCTACTTTTTTTTTTTTTGATTTTCCCTTTTCATTGAGAACAGGTTTATGAACTCGTAAGTGACGCATACAGGTCTACATTATCGTATGTGAGTGTTTGTGTGTCCTCTAGACTTGAATTATTTAATTATTTATTACATAAACCTCACTTGCATTAATTTAGAAATCACACATACATAATCGTTTTCTCTGTCTCTCTCTCTCTCTCTCTCTCTCTCTCTCTCCCCGTATGTATATATATATATGTGTGTGTGTGTGTATATACATATATATGTATATATATAATTATTTATTTATTTATCTATATATATATATGTATATATATCTTATTATATATATATATATATATATATATATATATATATATATATATATATATATATATATATATATATATATATGTACAGTACATATATTGTATATATATATATATATATATATATATATATATATATATATATATATATATATATATATATATATATATATATATATATATATATACAACTGTGTAAATATAAACTAGAATGATATTCACTTTACTACCGCAATCATTTGCAAGATCACAGGTATACAGTACTGCGTAGGAACACGGGGAAACGAACGGGCAGACATGACAGGCAGGTAGACAGGAGGAGACACAGACATAAAAACGAAAGGATTCTTTTTTTAAAGCGAGATATTTTCTTTACTAATAAAATCATCGGTTAAGTCACATGCATTTTCCACGTGAGCTTGAAGGGAGAGAGAGAGAGAGAGAGAGAGAGAGAGAGAGAGAGAGAGAGAGAGAGAGACTAAAATAGTACAGCGCGTTGCCCTCTGAACTCTCATGTAAAACGATGATGGCAAAAACGGGAAACCTTAATCCCGTTTTCACAGTCATGATCCATATGCATATACAAGGTATTAAAAGAGCATGAAATTTTTGGTAAACCTTTTTTTTCTGCATTTTGCAATGGCAGTGTTGCAGCGTTGTATTTGCTAAAGCTCCTGGAAAGAGAGAGAGAGAGAGAGAGAGAGAGAAGAGAGAGAGAGAGGGAGGTATGGTAAATTATTTCTGAATAAAGAGAAACAATGAAAACTTTGTTACATAGTGCAAAGAGGATGAGTTTAGAATAGAGAGAGAAAAAAAAAAAGAGATAGAAGGGGAGAAGAAATGACGTCAGAGCGGAAAAAGAACCCAGCCAAACAAAGTCCAAATGCAGAGGGAATCTCGGCGCCCAACCCTGAAAGATAAAGATACTCCAATTTTCTATTACCACCGCTGGAAATAAAGATATTCGACACGGAGCAGATCGACGTCACTCATTAAGAGGTGACACATGTCGACGGGGGAGGAGGAGGAGGAGGAGGTAGAGGTGGAGAAGAAGAGGAAGAGGAGGAGTTTCTGGGGTTTCAAATGAGATGCTCTGGAGCCTCGAGAGACAGATGAAAGATGGAGGCTGAGCGATCCTGGACAGTTCGATGATGCTGTTCGCTGGGTTGGTGGTGATTCCCTCTAGACGCTGAGACCTTGAAGCTTTCGCTCGTTTTGTTTGTTGGCCGATAAAAAATCGCCAGAACAGGTGCTGAATTACCAATGTTATGCATAGTGTAATGGATGTGCTCCTTCCCTGCGGCTTTGAAACTCGTTGATTTTGTTTGCCGGAAAAACTGTAAGAAAACATCTTGAAGAGGTTAATGATGATTTTCGTTAGATGGCTGATTTGCTGTTGGTGAACGAGTAATAAACATATTTCAACCATAAAGTAAACATGTAAAAAATGCTCCTAAGTTTCTTCGGCGCAATGGAGTTTTCTGTACAGCCGCTACAGCATATAAGCAAGACCACCGAAAACAGATCTATCTTTTGGTGGTCTCGGTATAATGCTGTATGAGCCGCGGCCCATGAAACTTTAACCACCACCCGGTGGTGGCGTATCCTATATCGTTGCCAGAAGCACGATTATCGCTAACTTTAACCTTAAAAAAATAAAAATTACTGAGGCAAGAGGGCTGCAATTTGATATGTTTGATGATTGGAGGGTGTTTGATCAACATACCAATTTGCAGCCCTCTAGCCTCAGTAGTTTTTAAGAACTGAGGGCGGACAGAAAAAGTGCGGATAGAAAAGAGTGCTGGCAGAATAAAGTGCGGACGGACAGACAAAGCCGGCACAATAGTTTTCTTTAACAGAAAACTAAAATGCTCAATATTAGAGCACGGTACCAGAGAGAGGATGGGTTGATTTCATCTTTTGTGAATATATATGATGTCAACGAATACATTTAACGTTCTTAGGAGATAAGGAAAATTCTTAAAATTTGTGGTAGTGCAAAGTGTGCACTAACTCCATTCATTGCTTTTGAACCAGGTAGGGAGTTGCACAGGGAAGCGTTTCTTCGTTTCATATTTCTTATTTTCAAGAAAGAGGTAGAATTCTTATTAAAATTATCAGGAAGCCGATTATTATATATATATATATATATATATATATATATATATATATATATATGTGTGTGTGTGTGTGTGTGTGTGTGTGTGTGTGTGTGTGTATGTGTGCTTAAAAAATCACATCAGTAGATGCACGTGACTTCAATATATAAGCGAATACCACGGGAAATCGACAGGCAGAAGTTCAGTACCAAGCGCTTTCACGTGTTATTTATTCATGCATCGTCGGGACACAAATGAGACTCAGTTTGGAAGAATGGTAAAAGGTAAACAAAAAGAAGAGCAAAACCCCAGATGGCTAATTGTCGAAGGGTGATAAAGAAAGAGATCATCCGCGATTATCCGGTTACAAACTGAATCAACATACTTAACGCTAAGAACTGTGGAAAACAAGAAGGTTAGCAAATCTAACCTCCTTGATGGAAAAGGTGACTATACAATTTTCCAAATGTGTATAACCCTGAATTTTAATCTCTTTGCTGATATTTATTAACAATTTTTTAATTGTAAAAGCGTCAGTCCTAAACAGACCAAGACTAAGTTTAAAACGATACTGATATTGACTTGATAAAACAAGATTCAGTGACTTTTCTGATGCTGTTTGATTCTTTGTTCAGGCAATTTTCCACTTTATCCATTATATTTTTTATCATTTTTTTCAGGGAATTTCGTATATACAGCCAGAAGAGGCATGAGGAGAATTTTTTACTACCAAACCCCTAACAATGAAATTACTGAAAACAACTTTATGTTCAAAAGCTTTAGCGTGTTTTACTATTAGATTCTGATTTGTTGTCAATTAAATAAAATGTTTTCTTGGCTCTTTTTAATGCAATATCATAAATGGTTTTTATCTCAGCATCAACAAACTGCGGATTGCAAATGCGAAACAGCCCTGAAAAACTTACTAAAAAAAGAATCAACTAATGAAAACATTGATAGTGGTCTGAGGAAAAATGAACAAGCAAGCCAGTGTTAGATGGTTTTCTGAAGACTTTCTATGGATGTAACGTCAAGAAAATTCAAAATAAAATTTTTTTTCTCCTCTACGGTAAATTTGATAGATGGGACTAGCTATTCAACATAAGCAGAAATTCCGGAAGATTTTCGCGAACTGGCCAAATGCAGAAACCATCATCTACATATCAAAACCATATAACCTTTCGTGTCAAAATTTTTGGTAAGAATCTAAAAGAAAAAAAAAATCCTTACAGATATTGCTAAGGACAGGCGATAAAGGATTACCCATAACCATACCGAACTTTTGTACACAGAGCTCTCCATTAAAGAAAAATTCACAATCTGATAAGGTCAATGATTTTTTTTTATAGCCAAGGGAATATCAAAATTTTCTAATTCTTCTTATACAAATTTTAACAAATCATCTACAAATACTTTTTGAAGAAAGACACAATATCAAAACTAACCATATGTAAAGTGTTCAGCTTTGTTCAAAATGTCATTGATGTGTACTGTTCAGTTTGTGTGTTCTTGATGTGTGATTTAAAATGTTTTTCAACCAGTGTG
>NC_089789.1:19703605-19711105 GCF_040412425.1 Macrobrachium rosenbergii
TTTTAGTTCCTTCATACTTATGTAAATGCTTTCAACTTATGAATATTAGAATGATTTACGTTTTCTCCTCCTTTTTGCTGTATATTACATAGTTCATTAATATAAATGAATTATTCTACCCCTCACGTTTCCCTTAAACTTTTCCTTCACACACACACATATATATACATATATATATATATATATATATATATATATATATATATATATATATATATATATATATATATATATATATATGTGTGTGTGTGTGTGTGTGTGTGTGTGTGTTTGTATTTATATATACATTAATTTACATGAGTGTTAATTATTCATCCCGAAGAAAAATTGTTCCATCCGCTTTAATAAGAACGTATCTTTCTAACATTTTCCTAAACCATCCCCATCATTATTCACTTCTTTTTTTTGTTTCTCTAAGCAAGGCAATTAGTTCTGGTTTGTCTTCACGACCACAACGACCAAAACATTGCGCAACAAAGTCATACCATTGCTTTATGTCCGCCGCAATAATTGCCGAAACAACTTTTGAACTTCTCGTAAAAGGAAAAACTCCATTTCCAGATTTTACCGAGATTAACTTTTCCTGTAGTTTTTTTTTTTTTTTGCCTTCAGCCATGAATATCTGCCATCATAGTTAATCTGAAGCTTTTTTTTTTTTAAATTAAAGTTCGAAGATATAAGGATTTGTTTTTTTAGGTGATGGTAATGATTATTATTCTTGAGCTCTTTGGAACACAGTTTTTGAAAATGTATTCATTTGTGTTTTTAGATGATGACGATGCTTATGATTAAGCTTCAGTGAAACTCAAATTTTGATAATCCTGTCTTTATGCTTCTGAGGATTATAGTTAGTATATCGTGAAACTGCTTAAAACATAAAGTTGTAAAATGTAATCCTTTGTACCTTTAGATGATTGTAATTATTGGGCTTATCTAATGCTTTTCTAAATTACATTATGAAAAATAACCATAAGCTGGTTAGATAATGATTATTGTTATGGGGCTAATTTGAATTTAAACTGAGAATACCAAACTATAAGCCTTTGTTTTTCATGTTGGTTGTTTATCTCTCAACAAGCTAATCCGATGATTTTTAAGGTAAAATAAGAATGACGTAAATATTTCTTCTCATTATTATTATTATTATTATTATTATTATTATTATTATTATTATTATTATTATTATCATTATTATTAATAATATAATAATAATAATTATTATTATTATTATTATTATTATTATTATTATTATTATTATTATTATTATTATTATTATTATTATTATTATTATTATTCGCAGAGCCAACATGTGCAGATGAAACAAGTGAAGAATGATACATAAAGGGCAATAAGCAAACTAAAAGAAAGAGTAGGGGAAGAAACTGACAAACTAGATAATCTCTGTGGTATTATAAATAAATCACATGAAAAACGCAAAAGGTTAAGAGAGAACAAAAAAAAACCTGTTTCAGTAAAACTGATAAGTAGATATTGTTATAGCTATTTACGAGTTACAAAGTTAAAGTTACGAAGCTAAAGAGAGATAACACAATCAAAGGTCCGTATCAGTGATCAAATATAAACGAAGATCTTGAAAGTAAGGAACTATAAACAATAGAAAATGATACCTAAATCTCTATAAGGTTATTTTATTTTGGAATTTTTTTTTTTAAATAAGACTGGCCTATGATTAACGTGGTTTTAATGCCATGGGTGACAGATTTGGTCTCATAATGCAAAAAAAAGTAAAATAAAAAAAGCTGCTGCGATTGCTTTGGAGGTTAATTGAAAAGAAGAATGGAAAAGAAAAATAACCCTCGGAGCTTTGGAGTTAAAAAAAAAAAAACTTCCCATCAGACTTATAAGGCCAATCATTCATACTTACCGAAGCTATATAGAATAAGAGAAGGGTTGGATAAAAAAAATACTAATATCTACATCGGGATTTTATTCAAGTGGTCATCGGAGACTCAAAATGACCCAAATAAAATTAACTCTACCTTTCTGGTATGCAGGAGTGACCCATGGATAAGTAAATAATCATGTTTGTTTAATTGTCTTTATTTACTTGATATTCATAAATTTTCCTCTCTCTCTTTTTTGTGCATGTCGATTTTTTTTTTATTTGTGGAAGATTGCTTTGTGTTTTTGTGGTCTCAAACTCAACAAAGCATGAATAATAATGCTAATCAAAATTATTCATGTTAAGGGCTTTGGTACCCATTGTGTTCCAGTTTGCTAATTACTTTAATGATCTGCTATTATAGTTACAATAGAGTCACCCACATTCACCACCATCTTACGTCACGTTAATATAAACAAGTACTTCGGCGCAATCGAGTTTTCTGTACAGCGTATAATGCTGTATGAGCCGCAGCCCATGAAATTTTCAGCCACGGCTCAGTGGTGACCTGTCCTATAGCGTTGCCAGACTCACGATCATGGCTAACTTTAAACTTAAATAAAATAAAAAGTACCTAGGTTAGAGGGCTGCAATTTGGCATGTTTGATGACTGGAGGGTGGATGATCAACATACCAATTTGCAGCTCTATAGCCTCAGTAGTTTTTTAGGTCTGAGGGCGGACAGAAAAAGTGCGGACGGACAGACAAAGCCATCTCAATGGTTTTCTTTTACAGAAAACTGAAAACGGGGTAAAATAAAGTGAAATATCAAGTCTGATGGACTGAAAAGGTTACGAAAGAGGAATTTGTCACTTCCATGCGAACAACGTCGTTATTGATTTCGTATTTAAAAACTACATTTTAATTCATATCCCGTCAATTTCTGTCAGGAAATCTTTGTCAAAGTAACTTAGGAACGAAGCTGCTGAGATGCTAGCTAACAAGAAAAAAAAGCAATTAATTCATCAATACTGCTATTTGGAAGCTAACAGTCACATGGCTATTATTTTCAATTTTTGAAGTTTTATATTGTTATCTTATGTTATCTTTATTTGTAATTACTTTTTATTTAAGCTTTCATTCTCTTTTTTTGCGTTATTAAATTTCGATTATGTGAAATGAGAATTCATCTCTTTTCACGTATTCTAAACGATGATGTATTAATATCAACAGCAGTGAATAATGCAAACCTCACCATATATCTTCTTTACCACATAAATTTCTATATTTATGAATATGCATGTATTATGAATAAAGTTAATTCCCTAGCATTAAAATATCTCCCAGTTATAAAGAATGAATAATGACATCCGCAAGGACTATGCCATGAATAAATATGATAGATTTCAACCCTAACAAATCTCTCATCTCTAACGAATGAACAGCGTTCATATTCATTTCGCAAATGACATTCATGATTCTTCAGTGCATTTTATTCATAAGGGATATGATATAAGCATGTTAAGAATATGTTATGAATGTGACATGAGTATTATGCTACGGTATGCGAGGAGGAATAACACATGACTTTGTAGCAGACATCAGGGGCCCTCTCTCGCGACAGGTTGACAAATGGCCAGCTCACAGCTTTGGGAATCTCTCTCTCTCTCTCTCTCTCTCTCTCTCTCTCTCTCTCTCTCTCTCTCTGCATTATATGTTCTTATTTTACTTATTTTACTTTAGCGAGTCATATATATATATATATATATATATATATATATATATATATATATATATATATGTGTGTGTGTGTATATATATATATATACATACATACACATACATATATATGTATGTATATATACACACACACATATATATGTATGTATATATATATATATATATATATATATATATATATATATAAATATATATAAATATAAATATAAAGTTAAGTGTACCTTAGTTTTACCAGACCACTGAGCTGATTAACAGCTCTCCTAGGGCTGGCCCGAAGGATTGGACTTATTTTACGTGGCTAAGAACCAATTGGTTACTTAGCAACGGGACCTACAGCTTATTGTGGAATCCGAACCACATTATAACGAGAAATGAATTTCTATCACCAGAAATAAATTCCTCTAACTCTTCATCAGCCGGCCGGAGACTCGAACTCGGGCCTGACGAGTGTCAGTCCACAGCTCTACCGACTCTTCCAACGAAGAGCTTATATATATATATATACTCTACCATCTTTTGCAATAGCTCTCGAATTCTTATTGCTTTCCATCGTAGGATATACGAGTATATAACTACAATGTCATTTGGTTGCCATTTCACAAAGAGACAATGTAGTAAAGCCTTCTTGTTTTGCTCCTTTTTGTCGTTCAAGATGATTCGCCATTATAAATCGCATGTTAATATATATTTACATGCATTTATTTCCCGACGCCTATGACCGTGGCAGTTATGACTCCATCTCTAGATAAAATCAGTCTATCAATCGTATATTTTAACGTGAGGAGAATAAGAATGTTAACGATCTTAAATAATTCAGGAAAAACAAAGGCAGCCAGAGAATTCCGGTATCTGAAAGTGGTCGGGGTGGAGAACTAATCAGACCAGCTTCCAAACGAGTTGGCAACCTCTATTTTTTTTATTCTTTTTCATCTTCATTTTTTTTTTCGTCAGATGTATGATGTATTTATTTTCATCGAATAACCATCTGTGTAATAGCTACTAAGGCAAGATGCAATCATAATTATTTTGGTATATAATTGCTTATTTAATTTCGTAGTCATAAATACTTATTATTGAAATAGTCCGTAATAACTGTTGATGCAATTGCTGTTAAACGTTCACATGTTGCCAGACGTTTCCATTAGTCGAAATGTTGCGAGAGCCTTCATAGAAAATGAATTTTGACCTAAAAATGACCAAGTTGTTTTCTTAAAAAACTATTTTTTTTATTTCTTAGCTAATACTCATGTCAGGTAATGTTGCATTAACATTCTAGTTAGTTATTAAACATATTTTTTATACTTTTATTTATTCTACAACGTGGATGATGATACGTTATGTAATTTCAGTAAAGGTAGACAAGCTTCCTCTGAGTTTGCAGGGAGCTTGTTAAGAACTATGTAGGGATCTAGGGATCTTGTAAAGAGCTTATAGAGAGCCCTCAAAGCTCTATGAAAAGCTTAATGAAAGGTCTTCAGGACCGTGCAGAGATCTTGTGTAGAGGTTATGGAGGGCAGTGACCGTTCTTAAGCTCCAAGAGCTTTCAAAGATTTTGTAAAGAGCGTTTAGAGAGTCCTCAAAGCTCTATGAAAAGCTTATTGAAAGGTCTTCCGGACCGTGCAGAGATCTTATGTAGACGTTATGGAGGGGCAGTGACCGTTCTTAAGCTGTTCAAGAGCTTTCAAAGATTTTGCAAAGAGCGTTTAGAGAGCTCGTATAGCGCCGTAAGGAGGTAATAAAAAGCTCTTAGAGAGTTTGCAAAGATCTTGTCAAGAGCGTCTTGCAGTTTGTATAGAGCTGTAAAGAGTTTCTATGAAGTTCGAATAAAACTTGCAAAGAGCAAGGAAAAAGTTTACGGAGAGCTTATAAAAGTCTATTGTGGAGCTTGCAGAGAGCCTATTAAGCGCTTGTGTTTCAAATAAGCTTAGAATCAGCCTATAAAGAGGCAGTGATAAGCTTACGAGGAGCCTATAAAATCCTACGAGGAACTTCAGAAGAAACTACATTAAGTTCAGCATGAGGTTGGAGAGAGCTTCTAGTAGCTCATAGAGATTTCTAGTAGCCTATAAATAAATAGCAGATCAGAAGAGGAGCCGTTATAGACGGCCGATTTCCGTGGCTAAAGACCACAGCTACTGGAAAAACTAACTCTGGGAATAATCTGAAAATTGTTTTTTTTTTCTCCTCTTACTGGAAATTCACTATATGTTGTTCCAGCGATTATTCCAGCGGAACATAAAACAAATATAGGAATCCATCGCACAATGGGTCGGTCGTTTTATTCATGCTAGCAAATCAGAATAATTGCCTCTGCTTAGAAAGAGGGAGCAGAGATACACAAAATAGGGACAGGGAGAGATAATGTTGTTAGGGCGGTTTTTTCATATGTGGTTAAGCAGCGAAATTCCTTTTTTGGACAAATAAAGAACTCTTCCATGAATACAAGTATGTATACTAACGTACAGACACATCATTTAATACACACATGTACATAATGGACATATGTATATATGCATATACTCATATATATACATACTGTATACCTATTAGTTGTGTGGTGTATATATATATTTATATATATATATATATTATTTATTTTATATATATATATATATATATATATATATATATATATATATATATATATATATATATTATATATATATATATATATATATATATACACGAGGTATGTTCAATAAGTAATGAGAAAATGTCAGGAGAGACACTATTTATTTTCATAAAAACACACAACTTGTCTCCTTCAAAATAATTGCCTCTCGCAGCTACACACTTCTGCATGCGTCTCTCCCAAATCCTGGAAGACCTCCTCAAAGTCCTTTTCAGTAGTCCCTTCAGGTAACTTTCCGATGTTCTTTCAGCTCCTCTGTTGACTGGAATCTGGTTCCCTGACGCTGTCTTTCATGCGTGGGAACAGGAAGAAGTCGCAAGGGGCTAGGTCAGGCTGTCTTTCATTCCCTGTCGGCCATCCAGGTGGTCACCAGCGTTGACTTGTGGCATGGAGCATTGTCCTGGTGGAACCACCACTGACCACCCTCCACTGCTGGGCCTCTTCATCTTCCTGAACCTTTTCAGAACAGTAAGGTGGGTTCCTTTTGAACCCATTCAATGTGAATGAGCCCCTGGGAGTCAAAGAAAGGTAACCATGGCCTTCTCACCTGCTCATCTTGCCTTTTGGGTTTGGGGACTGGCTGGTTCCACTGAGCATCTGTTCGCTGGTCGTAGGAACACCCAACTCGTCGCAAGTCACCACTTTATTCAGGAAACCTGAATCAGATCATTTCGGAATGTCAGTGCAACATGAAACTCTCTGGTCGTCGGAGAGGATCTTTAACGAACTTGGCACAGACTTTGTGGACTAGATCTTCGGTCAGAACTGTCTCTATGTGCCAATACTAATACCAACAGCATAGTATCCTCACAGATATTCGACGGTCTTGCATCACTAACCTTTGCACTTCCTCAATGTTTTCCCCTTGCATGCACTTTTCGGTGCTCCAGATCTGGGTTCATCCTCAACCTGTTCATTTCCGTCAGAAAATCTGTTAAACCACCGATAGAAACTTGCTTGGCTCATCTGTTCATCCCCATAGGTCTCCTTTAACATTCCATAAGCTTCTTGTTTGGTTTTCTTAAGTTTAACACAAAATTTGATGGCTTAACGTTGCTCTATGTTTCCCTGCATTTTGACAAGTGTTCACAGATCGGCAAACCGGATCAGACTGGTTCCACCACGTTCACTGCTGCACTCAACCTACAAATATAGAAAGTTGCCAGTTTGTCATTTTATAGAATATATGTATGTGTACTTCACCATGAAGTAGTATTTTGATCAAATCATATTCAGTGTCTCGCCTGACATTTTCTCATTACTTATTGAACATACCTCGTATATA
>NC_089789.1:19713605-19721105 GCF_040412425.1 Macrobrachium rosenbergii
ATGTGTAGGTATCATTTGTCGAGCCTTTTGGACTTAGATTGCTATGCTTCTTTAAATTTTTTTTTAATTATTATTACCTTTATCATTGCCCTTCTGACTGGTTATTGTAAAGTGGCATTACATTAATTATGGCCTTAAATGCTGGCTGAGTGTCGTCACACGATGCCTCACAAAGACTGATCAACGACTGATTTATAGAAACGCGTTGCAACGGTCACGGCCACGAACGCGGGACTCAAAGCAGGGCATGCTAAGCACTTCAGGGATTAACATAACAATGAAGAAATTGGCACAGAGGGACTCATGGCCTCTAGGGGCTCCGGAACGACTTTACACGCCCATCAGGGAAGGAGAAATGATTTGGGTAAATGGCGTCTTCAAATGAAATTCGCCATTACTATGGCCCTCGTGAAGAGATACGACCGTGCTGGGTCTGGTGTTTACTTGGTATCTGATGCAACACCTCGATAGCGTCTCTGTTTTAGACTCGGCAGAATGATATTGTTCTATTGACTAGGGTTGGCTCTCTCTCTCTCTCTCTCTCTCTCTCTCTCTCTCTCTCTCTCTCTCTCTCTCTCTCTCTGTTGCACTCCTTGTTTTACTCTCCCATGTTCTCACCGTGCTTGTGTCCGTGCGGTTTGCGGTGGAGGGTCAGATGATATGCTCCGTAAAACAGTGAAAATTATTCTCATCATTATTATTATAATTGTTATTACTATAAGTTCTAGTCACAATAACAGTAGAAGTATTCGTTCATAAAATAACGCTTCCTGTTACCACGTATAGCATGGCATGTGCACAATGAGGGATTTAACTTAGGTTGCAATGAATGACACAAGGAAACCGGATCAAAAATTCCTGAGATGTACTGTATGCTATTACTGCACCAGCCTCGGTTTCTTTGCCATGCCCCTTGGTTAGGTTAGGTTAGGTTGGGTTGGGTTAAGTAGGTTAGGTTAGATTTCGTTCTACTCTAATAATTTGGGTGTGGGAAACATAACGAAATTATTTTCAAGAAAATTCTATGGTTAGTTTTTAAGATGTGGCATCCCGCTTTTTTCAGGGAAAGGCTCCGGTACTCGGTTACATCTCGGGAAAATGCAACCGGATCATCCTCCTGTTCTTCTTCTAGAATTTTAAGAGACGGAGGCAGCCATGTCTGCACACACAAAAAATAAATATCCCTTGCAAGAAAAGTGCAAGTTAGCGGACATCCTTCCTCAAATGTTGGGTAAATTATTCAGAATACAGAGGAAGAAGCCGAATTCCGTTTTCTTTGGGCATCGTGTTTAGAAAATGGAATTCCTTTTCCACCTTTGTGCCTCCTCTTTGCTTCAAAAAAAAGAAGGGGTTCATTGGAGTGTGATTCTAGGTCTCCTCCACGACAAAAACAGCTTCCAAAGGGTTTTATGGTTCCTTGAGGTAAAAAAAAAAAAAAAAAACCTCCATAAGTGCTATACCAAAGTAAGGTGCTTGTTATCGTTACTATTGTCAAGAGGACGAGATCTTAATTCAAGGCAAAATATTACCATTATTCCAAAATGAGCAAACGTTCGTATGAAATAAGGTTAAATTGAGTGAAGCTCATACGTGAAAAATGATATATATAACTGGACTGAAAAAATGCAAATGGTACTGGTTTAGGTAACTCAGTGAAACAAACAAACATGAATAACTAATACCAGATAATTCCTGAGTTTAATTCCTGAGTTTCCTTTCCTAGAATCCCGATTTATTTTTCGCGTTGAGCGTCCTGTTTTTCATGAGTTCGATTAAAAATTAAAATTTAAAATTGAATATCCAATGAAAATGTGATAACCTGGAAAGGAAAACCTAATATCATTAAATACATTATGATCAACAGATTCTTTCCAGTCTTGTGATGGTTCAGATATGCTAGTATAATTTCTAGGCAATGGTAGGTCTAGCAAGGTATTTCACATCTTTATTTATAATTGTATACTATAATTTATTTAACGTTTTATCATTTAGCAAAGACAACACTAATAGCAGCAATAGCAACAAAATTATTTCCATTAGTAGCAGGAGAAGAATAACCCACAATCCGGTTCCTAATGGTAGTCTCGCTAAATGAATCTGTAACTGGTCAACGGTTTAAAATATAACTTAATCAAGTTGCAAGCTCGGGACGTCTTCTCCAGGCTCCCAGTTACATAGAAAAAAGTTGTTTTGGCGCAATAACTAACTCGCAATCTCCCCTTCCCATTACCAGCTAAGAAAGATGCATTTGCTCATGTGTCAGACGCACTGGATGAATTCCAGTTGCCCTCTGGAAACAGTCGCAAAAGCCGGGAAGGTTTGACGGGCGAGAGGGGAAAGGAATTCGCGTAATTTCAATGGAGGAAGAGGTTTCCATGAATGGCTTCAAGGGAAGGAGAGAGAGAGAGAGAGAGAGAGAGAGAGAGAGAGAGAGAGAGAGAGAGAGAGAGAGAGAGAGAGGGCCAAACTGTGATTAGTTATTTTACTTTATATACATGAGAGAGCGGAGGAAATTGTTTTGATATATTCAATACGTATATGGGAGAAACAGAAAGAAATGCGCTTATTCAGTACGAGAGAGAGAGAGAGAGAGAGAGAGAGAGAGAGAGAGAGAGAGAGAGAGAGCCAAACTGTGCTTAGTTACTCTACTTGTTTACATGAGAGAGCGGGAGGAAGTTGTTATAATATATTCAATACATATATGGGAGAAACAGAAAGAAGTGTGCTTAGTCAATATGAGAGAGAGAGAGAGAGAGAGAGAGAGAGAGAGAGAGAGAGAGAGAGAGAGAGAGTGGCTGAAACTGTGCTTAGTTATCCTATACGAGAGAGTGGGAGAAAATTGTGATAATATATTCAATATATATATATGAGAGAGAGAGAGAGAGAGAGAGAGAGAGAGAGAGAGAGAGAGAGAGAGAGAGAGAGAGAGAAGCGTGATTATTTATTCAATAGGATTAAAAGACAGACTGACAGACAAACAGACAGACAGACAGACTGCGTTTAGATATTCCATACGTGAGAGAGAGAAAAAATTTTTGTTTATTCAACCTGAGAAAGACAGAGAGAGAGAGAGAGAGAGAGAGAGAGAAAGCGAGCAAATTTGCAATTTAAGGCTTTCTGGTTTTACTTAATTATAACTTTCAATGTAACTATTAGGACTGATAAGTATACTCTTATCTCGTGTGCATCGATTTCAGATATCTTTTTGTACATTACAAAATGCAAATTTCAGATTATTACAGATTCACGTAAATACTAATAAACATCTATTTAAGCTCTCTCTCTCTCTCTCTCTCTCTCTCTCTCTCTCTCTCTCTCTCTCTCGTGATTGCGCGCACTGGCCTAAATATTCTTATTCAGCTACAAGGTTATTATCATTTTTTGCATTTGAATAAGCTTCTTTACTTTGTAACCAATTTCCCCATATGGCCAACTTTGATTGCATAGTGAACAAACTTGTGCTTATGGTACTAATTCCCAGCTGTATTTTGCTACCAGTTACAGCTCCAAATTAAGCTTTACATTGTTGTTATTACCATTTTGACGATACGGTAGTCTGCTGTGTATAGCAATAGCCATTTAACCATAAAGCCAAGCGGTCCATTGGTTTTATTTTTTTTACCATAAAGCTATGCGCCATTGCCGAACACGAGGGGATAACTAATAATTTTTTATATGTTTATTTTGTCAATGTTTATTTTGTTGCATGGTTTGTTATATGTCTAGCACAAGATATTGTTCTGTCGCCCTGAAGGAGAGGATCCCTCCTCCTTTCAGGAGTCTCGGAGCCGAAAAAAAAATGTCTTTCTTATCAGGTGGCACTGAACTGCAGACGAGTCCTCATATTAGGAGGCCTCTGGGCTGAAGGTAAGAATCCCTCCACTTGTCTGGTGTAACTGAGCTCAAGGAGAAAGTCCGCGTAAATATGCCTGTAATTTACGTAAAAGAGAGTTCCATTTTCTCTCAGGAGGCCTGCAAGGTCAGGAGAGTCCCTCTCCTGTTGGGTGACCTCTGAATTAAAAGATATAGTCCCCCCTGCAATCAAGTGGTTTCTGAGGGTGAAGAGGGCACCTCACATTCAGGTGACCTTCAAACTGAAGAAGAGAGTCTCTTTTACACTTAGGAGACTTCTGAGCTAAGGATAAGAGCGTCCTCCAGCTGGGTAACGTTTGAGCGGAAAAAAAGAATCTCTCCTAAAGTAACGTGACCTCTGAGCTGAAGAAGAGCCCCCTAACGGTCAGATTGCATCTGAACTGGAGGTGTGAGTCCCTTCCTCCCCTCAGGTTGCCTGTCAGCTACAGAAGAGCCCTTCCTCAAGCCAGGTAACGTCTGAGCTGGGGTACTGACTGTTGACCTTAACAAAAGAATGATACACCTTTTTCATTGCATCTGCTATTCTGGGAAGATTTTACAGTTACCTGATAACCAGAGCAGATTTTTCTCTGGCCTTTTCTATTCCTGGCAGATTTTTCACACATATCTATTCATGTTGAGCAAGTTTTTTTGTTTAATTTGACATTAAATTTCATCTTTTAATTCATCGTTCAGTCAAATGTTTTCATAGATATTTGGAATTATAGGCACATTTTCTTTAGAAATCCGCCGTTTTAGGCAGAATTTATCTTTTCATCTACCGTCCTGTGCCGATTTCTTCTCCTTTTCTGACTTTATGAGTACATGTTCTCCAGCCGTCTGCCATTTTGGCCAAACCTTCTTTGGCTAAGTGTCGGTCTGGGCAGATTTTCCCTTGTCAGCCACCACCATTCCACTGTTAGCCTATCAACCCTCAAGAAGATTTGTAAACAAAGATTCCCGTTAGATCAGCATCGCCAGAAGCATGATGTCAGCCGTCAGCAGGTGACGTCACGTGTTGTGAGTAGTTGACTGGGCACGCCTTTGATGTCTTCCAGACAGGACAGACACTTTAACAGCGGCCGTTTGATGCTCGTAATGAAATATACAACGCCATTTCGCTGTTGTTCAAGTCCAGAATGCGGAGGGCGCGCGACAGGGACGACAACACATTGACCCCAATTAGAGTTCATTACGCCATGAGTCTCTTTCGCTCCAAATATAGGTCTCTCTCTATTTTGTGTCATTTGCCATGAGCGTTTTTCCCATAAACAGCGCGACTGTTGATCTCGCTTTGGCTTAATGGTCTCACATATGAAAACTGTAATTCTGCTTAAAAAGGATTCTTTAAGTGGAATGGAAAAGTGTAATTAGTCATTACGAGGCATAGTTTCAAAGAAGGATGTTCGTGTAAACACGCATAGGTGCACAGACACGCGCGCGTGCATACACGCACTTACAAACAGGTGAATCTCACAGGTATAGTTATTTACTTCAGAATCTATATGTACAAAAATTATCAAGTAAAGTTTCATCACATAATTATTGCGAGGCTTTAGCTGATACACGCGAGCGCGCGCACACACACACATATACACACACATACGACATGCAGATAAAGCAATACATTGCTTTCTGTTTATCAGTGGTTTTAACTTTGTACCAGTCACTTCTTACAGTATTTTAAATGGTTACTATTTCCAAAACCTATAAGCCGAAGGGACACGCGATCTAGTACCCAAGAGCGGCGAGCGATATTCCCATGTTGTAAAAGATGTGACTGTGAAGAGGCCATGGAACGCAAAAATAAGGAGTGAACTCCAAAGGTTTTAAACGAAGAAGCTGACAATCTGAGGATTGGCAATTTCCTTTGAGTAATAAATGAATTTATAGGAAAAGTATCATTCTCCTCGGAGTTAGATGAAATGCCAGCTGTGAGAAAGCTAGAAATGTTACGCAAAATGAATGTTGGAACTATTATTCACTTTTGAGTTACTTGGAATTTCCACGTTAAAACAAAAAAAAAAAAAATAACGACAAAATGCTTAAAATATTCTTTTTAACGGGGAATGAAAAGTATATTGCTCTGTTATGTGTCTAATTTTCAGCGTAGAGTTGCTACCCTTGCCCCCCTTAGCTACGTATTGTCTACAACAGCAGCGGGTAGCATTCATAGGTGGTCACCGGTCCAAGTACTGACCAGACCAAATGTTGCTGAACATCGGTAAAATGTATATGTTACTACCGTTATTTCTGCTAATCTTCCTTTCTCTCACGTAATCGCAATAACCATCGCATTTTATATTTTATTTTCAAAGAAACCGTCTGCTTGCTCTGCTGTAAAAGAGAGAGAGAGAGAGAGAGAGAGAGAGAGAGAGAGAGAGAGAGAGAGGAGGGGGGAGGGGGTTCAAATAAGAGGGTCGAACGTAGCGTTAGTGCACCTGCCTTTTCGATACGATAGTCGTTGCTGAAACCTGCAACTAACCTTAGATCAGGTGTTAAGGGCAAGAGGTCGCAATGAGGCCTGGGACTCACAGGAATGCGCACGCGCAAGAGGGACCAAAGAAACTCCGAACTGAAGCCAGAGATGAAAGAAAATGCTAACGTCTCATTACCTCCATTTGTAAAGCGAAAAACGGTCTCGCAGGCTCGTTATCATCTTCGTTATTGACATTATCACCCTCATTACCATCGCGAATATCGACATTATCACCGCTATTGATCAGCGAGATGAGGCATCGGTCATACTTCAGGCACCGGTGAGTCTGAGGACTGGGTATGCCTTTAGAGGAAGGGGAGCAGGGGGTGGATGGTGATTACCGGGAGAAGTGGGGAGGGGATGGGAGGGGGGATTTTGGGGGGGGGAGTAATAAGCTGTAAATTCATGCGGGCCAGGACCTGCCACCGTTCTGAATTAGAGGCTGCCATTAAGGAAATTAAAAGGTCGTCCTATCGGAGGTGAAAAGAAGATGATGAGGACAAGGAAGAAGGAGAAGAAAAAAAAAGAGATTTTTATCTAGACTTTATCTCAGTTCTGGCTTTATGAAATCTTCCTTTCAGAGGACAAAGAAAGAAGCTGTAGCTGAAATTTTTCTTCACAGAATTTTTGTCGCGGTAAATTATATCTAAATTTTATTTTATGGAGATGTTCTCTAAACAGTTGTGATATAAAGAAAAATATTGTCTTTTGAATTTACCTTCTAGAAATGTTTCCAAAGCCTTAAGTGCGTGAAAAGCCAGGTAGAATATGCTAACTTTATCTCTCGGAGATTTCTTTCGAAGTACAAGTTTAAAAAAAGCTTTCTGTAATTGAACTTTGCCTTTTAGAAGTCAATTGAAACCTCAAAGACAAAATGTAAAGGAATGCATCAGAACTTTCTATTCAAGAAATTATTTTCAAGTCGCTACTGCATTCGAATTTTGCCTTTAGTATATTCCTTCCTGCCTTTACACATATGAATTCTCTACGCATATAAAACACAAGCTAATATATGGTAAAATTAACTTTCAGAAATGTTTTACAAGCAATGAATACGTGAAAAAAGGATACTCGGTTTAAATCCAACCTTCCGTAAATGTTTATCCAGCCTTAAAGACGGGGAAGTAACATTGTGTCCGGCCTTATGGTCCCGAAATGGATCCAAGCCA
>NC_089789.1:19728605-19738605 GCF_040412425.1 Macrobrachium rosenbergii
TGTCGACAATTTTGCTGTAATCGGCAGCTAGCAGTCAAAACTTTATTTGTATAAGCAGATAATTACCATATTTAGTCTACAATTTGCAGATAGTTGCCTACATTGAAAAATAGACAGCCATACAAAATATACTATTAATACCCTATATTTTCTCTAAAATCTCTAGCTGGAACTCTTATTTAATCCAAAACTAGCAGCTAGTACCTATAATTTGCAATATAAGTGAAAAAATTAACATCTTCCAAGTTTCACAAGCGAGCACATGTACCACCTGAATTTTTACATCATAGTAGGCTACTTGGTGAATTTTTCGACATCAACTTGATAATAGATACAAGTACGAGAAAATACGTTGTTTTCGTCGTATACTTAGCCGTTATTATGACCACGGGTGCGTGGTCATAATAACGGCCAGTAAACGGAGTTAACTACTTGGAAGTATAAAATAAGCCTAGTGTGGACCTTTGATTCCACTCCATTTTTAGACGTTCAGATTAAGATAATGGTCACTGACTCACTGCATTATAGCCAGGTAGTCTCGGTTTGAGCAGCTGAACTGTTTTTTATTTGCCAGGCCAACACTGTAACAACTTATTCACGTAAGTCGAACTGGTTATGGCGTTAGCCGCGCAGATCACACAGGTCATTGACTCAAACTTTCAAAGAGAAGTTCGGTCTCAAACATAATGCGTCTTATGCTGCGTCCTGTTGAGAACCAAATCAACACATTCTTGAGACGTGTTTTATTTTTTTTAAGGTAAGGTACCTTATCTACTCTCCTTGCAAAAGATTCTGGTAGAAATTCTTGGTTGTTCCATTTGAACGGTACAAACAAAAATGCTCAAAAACTGACGGAAAAGTTCCATTATAATGCTTAATTTTTTTTATCATTATCAACGTTCTTCTTTAAAGAATGAAGACGGTTCACCGCCGAGCTCTTGTCTTCCTCTTCTTTTCATTGTTTTCTCCAAGTGGGGATATATATATATATATATATATATATATATATATATATATATATATATATATATATATATATATATATATATATATATATATAATATACATATATATATACTGTATATATATATATATATATATATATATATATATATATATATATATGTATATATATGTATGTTTATATATATATCTATATATATATATATATATATATATATATATATATATATATATATATATATATATATATATATATACTCGTATATATAGATATAGTTATACATAGGCTTCACTAAATGTAATATCTGTTCTGTCCATAAACATATTGCCACAATGTCATCTATTCATATTAATCTCTGTTCATAAATGAAAATATTATATGGATATCCGACTCTAAAGAATAGTGCACGATAAAAGAGACGAAAGAGATAGAGAAAAGAAGGAGAATCACACATGCAAAAGAAAGTTAACCTTTCTGCTGTCGTTACGGAAATAGGAATGTAAGAAAAAATTATGCAAAAGATCATGAATATTTGGTATAAAAAGAATGTAATTTTTTCACAACACAAATTATTCTGTTTCCTCAAGGTAGCTAATATAAGAGAGGGCCAGTCAGTTTTGCCAAGCAAAAGAAAATGTGCTGTAGAGATAAAGCAGAGAGGATATTTGCATCCACGTTCTGCTTTATTTAAATCTCTCTCTCTCTCTCTCTCTCTCTCTCTCTCTCTCTCATTTCATTTATCTGTATGTATCTCCGACCCACCTTGTTTATCATAATATTGTTTTTGTTAATTCTTTTTCTATGGATGTTATATTTTAGAAGATTTAGCTCTCTCTCTCTCTCTCTCTCTCTCTCTCTCTCTTTCATTTATCTCTCTCTCTCTCTCTTATTTCATTTATCTGTATGTATCTCCGACACACCTTGTTTATCATAATATTGTTTGTGTAAATTTTTTTTCACGTATGGATGTTATATTTTAGAAGATTTAGCTCTCTCTCTCTCTCTCTCTCTCTCTCTCTCTCTCTCTCTCTCTCTCTCTCTCTCTACTGCTTTTGTTTTCCACCCTATTTATTAATCTAATTATTTTCTTAGCCTTATTTTCACTCTTCTAATACATGTAATTGAATGGCCTCGTCAATTTTTTTCCAAGTTAATGGTCACTTTTTTTTTTAATAACAGCGCTAATCACTCCCCTTCCATTCCCAAATGGGCAGTATTCATCTTCCTCGCATAATACTTCACCGACAAAACCGCAAACGCCTCTTATCTTTATGTTGCAATTGGCTGCAAAATGTTAAGCGATTCTCTCACTCTATTCCCCTGCAAATTGTATCTGCCAGCTCGCAACATATTATCATTATTCCTTTCCACTTTTTCAAACCTTGAAGAAGCTCGAGTTATTGCTTTTTTCCTCTCTCGTAGAAGGACGTACAAGCGAAAACAATGAGATTTGGCGCCATCAAATCTTTCATTGAAGGTAAACACATTTCCCCCTTAAAGAAGAACAGTCGACCGGGGCGACGACGAACCCGGTTAGTTCCAGCTGTGTTTTTGAATGAGCAGAATATCGTGCTTTCCGTTCTTTTCTTTTTCCTGCCGTGCTTGCAAGGCTTCATCTGTTTTGCAGATGTACGGTATGCATTATTAATGTCTGCTTGTGTGTCTGCGAGCGTGTACATGTAAATTCTGTGTGTGTCTTTGCTTCGCTAGTCGATAGCTATATAAATGCGATTTCTATATGAATATGTATATATACAGTATATATATACATAAATACATATATATATATATACACACATATATATGTGTATGTATATAAATAAATGATTAGGTTACAAGGATGATTAGAGAATGTTCCATATCACCCAGTTCTTACCGAAGATTCCAAGGTCACATACATATGCACTTACAATACAGATACACACGCGCACACACATACACAAACGCATATATATACATAAATATAAATATATGTATATATATATATATATATATATATAAATATATAAATATATATTTATATATATATATATATATATATATATATATATATATATATATATATATATATGTATATATATATACACACACATTCATTTGAAGAGTTCTCGGTGTTGCCCAGAATGGATGGTTATTAAAATGCATCCGTTTGACTGCATAACAGTTATATAACACATATATACCAATACACAACACCTCAATTGTTTCTTCCGGAAGTCACTAAGTGTACAAAATGATCTCAGTATGAACAAAAGAGAAGGTCTCACTATGATTAAGTTTTTGTAAAGGAAGTGTAACGAGCCCCAAGCGGTCAAGGTCAGCACAGATAATCCCCAGTCGTGACGTTCATTGAAGTTAGGAATGACTATTCCGGAAATCAGTTTGAGAACTGAATTTCTTCGGCGATTTTTTTCTCCAGGTGAGGTAGAAAGCTTTCTGAATGTGCCTGATGCGTGGACACTGATAGATATCATAATGTATTAAAATTGGGCTCGGTATTAATTCTTTGTATTTTATTTTATTTTTTTTTTTTAGAAAAGGTGAAGCATTTCCTCAGTCTTGATCACGTTGCTACCTTCTCGTAATGAAGAAAAAAAATCCAAAATATCACATTTGGTTTTCTTGTATTTAGTGTCTGCTACTTTTCAGTAAACTTTAGAATTTCACAACAATCCCTCGCAAACGTTTATAAAAATTTAGCATGAACAACAGATAGAAGAAGCAACACTACGTCTGGTCTTTTGCACGTCACTGTCTTCCATGCCATTTTGGGCTTCATTGTGCCTCACAAAAACTACTAAGGTCTGCAGCAAGTTTCTGCTCACTGATATGTGACATAAGGATGCCAGCCTTTGGGCAGTTTCCGCGACTGACATCATTTGGTGATCACCTGCCCAAGTACTGACCGGACCCAGTGTTGTTGCTTTTATCTGTTGCTCTTGTTGATGTTTACAAGCGTCTGCAAGGGCTGCAGCTTTCATGGCCCGTTTTATAAAGCTGGAATTTAAATTAAAACTAAACCAATTACTGTGACATTTTTAAGTTTTGAGCTCTCTGAAAGAAATACAAGGCATCGCGCCGCATCTCTCATCACCGAGGTGAACTTTGTATATAAAAAAAAGTATACCTTAGTTTAACCAGACCACTGAGCTGATTGACAGGTCTCCTAGGGCTGGCGCGAAGGATTAGACTTATTTTACGTGGCTAAGAACCAACTGGTTACCTAGCAAAGGGACCTACAACTTATTGTGGAATCCGAACCACATTATACCGAGAGATGAATCTCTATCAGCAGAAATAAATTCCTCTAATTCTTCATTGGCCGGCCGGAGATTCGAACTCGGGCCCTGCAGAGTGCTGAACCTTGTATAACTTGTCAGAATCTGAATAAGATAATAATTTTATTCTCGAAAAAATAAGGAGGAAGAACACTTAACATAAGAGACCTTGGTCTTTAATGTATGCAGTTCTTCGTTGGACGAGTCGGTAAAGTTCTCGGTTAGCACTCTGCTAGGCCCGATTTCGAGCCTCCGGCCGGCCAATGAAGAATTAGAGGAATTTATTTCTGGTGATAGAAATTCATTTCTCGATATAATGTGGTTCGGATTCCACAATAAGCTGTAGGTCCCGTTGCTAGGTAACCAGTTGGTTCTTAGCCACGTAAAATAAGTCTAATCCTTCGGGTCAGCCCTAGGAGAGCTGTTAATCAGCTCAGTGGTCTGGTTAAACTAAGGTATACTTAACTTTTTAATGTATGCATTACTTTCTTTCAAAACTCACCTAACCCACTAGATCCTTCAAGTCACCCACCACACCCTCCTCTCTCTCTCTCTCTCTCTCTCTCTCTCTCTCTCTCTCTCTCTCTCTTATTCCGAGTGAAATTCAACATCATCTCACAGATCTTCCATTGCAATCGAGATAAATAATTTCTCATTAGCTCGATGGTATAATAGGCTCTGAATCATTCACGCAGTTTTGGAACAGCGGAGACCTGTGCGCACCGTGCTCTTCCAGCGAAGACGCCGACGGTTTATTTTGATATTTTAATCGCAAGGGGTTATCATACAGCAAGAGAAGATGTTTAATATGAATGTAACTTAACCTCTTCACTTTTCAAGGCAGCATTATAAGCCAAGCTCGAAGTCTAATGACAATGGTCTTATTCTTTTTTTTTTTATCTTTGAAGTTTGTTCTACGAATGAACAAGTATGTAATAGTCTTAATTAATACCTAAATGAGATATCAGGCTTAAAAAGGGCGTCGCGACAAAGGGTGAACCTTCAAGTGAGGTCGGATATCTTAAAAAACAAAAAAATTATTTTTCAATACGTACTTCAGTTCCCTTCAACTTAATTGATTATGCCTTGGGTAAATAAGGTCACTGGGTTCCCCATGTCATCAGCCTTGAGACGAAAAAAAAAAAAAAAAACAGACAAAAGAGAGAAACACATAAAACGCAGAGCAGTAAAATCAATTCCCGAAATGACCGTCCCTGTCAAAAATGTTCTTGCTTTGCAAACATCCTTCCGGATTAATAGGATCAGGAGGAATTCGTCATCATCTCTCTCTCTCTCTCTCTCTCTCTCTCTCTCTCTCTCTCTCTCACATCTGTTCTTTGTTCCCCGACGCGTTCGCCCTGCTCCTATGTTGTCCTACGCCATCCTTCTCCTTTAAAATCAATTAGCCAGACAACCAACACAGCTAGGACATCGACGCACGTGGAAGCCATCTTTCAGAATGACGCGCCCACCAAAACCCAACTGACATTCCCCGCTGGAAAAAGTAAACAAATAAAAAAGAAACAAAACTCTGCTTTAAAGCGCAGGAGGAAGTGGGTTGCAAATCTTCTGGATAAGCTGCTGTCTTCGACTTCTGACTCTCTTTTTTTTTGCTTGAGCGTCAAGTTTTTTTTTTTAAATGTATATTTAGCTGCCTTTCCGATGTTTTAAGAAAATGAAGTAATTTACATTGCTATCATCATCTACTGTATGTTTAGTTTTGGATGGTCCCTATCTGACGTTATTAGGTCTATCTGGCGGGAGCCATTAACCCTATAACAATTAATTTCGTCATTATTTCATCCTTTTTATCTGAGCATTTCTTACTTTTCAAAATGCTCATCTATTTTCTTACCCATTTTGTAACAGATAATGAATAGTTTGCTCGTATACTAATCAGGTTTTAAAGCGAGCAAAGGTGACCGTCTGGATAGTTTTCTAAGACATATAAAACTTAACTTGAAAGGGTTGTGTAACAATAAAGGGTATTCATGGTATGCAAACCTCCGCCAAGGCAATAGTCAGTTGCCGAAATGCTCGATTTCACTGAATTTTTTTCCTTTTTCGGGGATACAACGCCACGATTCGAATAGTTATCAAAATGCTCTTCATCATATACATTATTATTATTATTATTATTATTATTATTATTATTATTATTATTGTATATAGCAAAAGAGCACCGATTTTTTAAATTTTTTTTGCATATGCATTTACCTGGTCCGCTGGTATAGTGGTTAGTGTCGTGGCATGCCACTCAGATGTTGCGGGTTCGCGTCTCCCCAGGGCGATGAAAAAAATCACTGGCTCTGTATCATGACCAGTTGTTGCTGCAGTGTGGGGTCTGCGGTGGAAGGTTGAAAGCAACATTCATTGGAAGTTTGAATTTCAAGTCAATGGCCCCTGTGTGCTTGTTCCTTGTGAATAGGTTTCATCTACTGAAGTAATAAAATAATAATAATAATTCCATTAAATAATATTTAAGGCCGTAAAAATCCTGAATCTAGAGTCATAAATCCAGAATCTAGGATCCTGGAGATAGGTCCTTAACAGTAATCTTGCTAGAGAGAGAGAGAGAGAGAGAGAGAGAGAGAAGAAGAGAGAGAGAGAATAGAGAGACGGACGGAGAAAAAGGAATAAGTTTGGAGTTTTGACTGCAATTTCATGACAAAGCTAGACCTAAATGCTTATTCGCCTTGTATCGAGGCCAACATAGGTGTTGTGTTTTAAACGGCTGGGTTCAGTGATGTTTTGGAACATAAAGCAAAACACGAGTAAAAGTTGTGTGTGTCGTGGTTACGAAGCCATTATGACTGCTCTTGATCGAGTTCGCAATCACGAGGAATTCATAACAAAAACGCATGGTGGCCTTAGTGGGATAAATAGCCACCGGAAATTATAAGTTCCGGTGACGTGAATCTTAAAAGAAAAACCTGAACCATTTGCATTGTCTGTTTGTCGAAGGCAATCAACAGTCGTCCCTAGACTCAAGTCTCCCCATGCATTAAAAATTTTTCCAGGAAACGCATTTGCATGCCAAACAATAAAACAGCGATGAAAAATAAAAATGGACGTAGAAATACCGATTACATTGCCCTTATACATGCGATTTTAATTGTCAAATAACTTCTTAACTTCTCGATGTCCTCACACATTCTGGATACACTCCCACTGAAAGCCTCGTATCCGAAGGGGAAACGAATGAAGGAGCGTCTTCTCGAGATTTGATCCCACGTCAGGTAGAAAGAATCAGGATACCTTATCCCACAGTACAACGAAGAATGCTAGAATGTTTGTTTGTCCGTCCGCACTTTATCCTGTCCACACTTTCTTTTGTCCGCACTTTTTCTGTCTGTCCTCAGATCTTAAAAATTACTGAGGCTATAGGGCTGCAAATTGGTATGTTGATCCTCCACCCTCCAGTCATCAAACATACCAAATTGCAGCCCTCTAGCCTCAGTAGTTTTTATTTTATTTAAGGTTAAAGTTAACCATAATCGTCCTTCTGGCAACTATAGGATAGGCCACCACCGTGCAGTGGTTAAATTTTCATGGGCCGTGGCTCATACAGCATTATACCGAGACCACCGAAAGATAGATCTATTGTCGGTGGCCTTGATTATACGCTGTAGCGGCTACACAGAAAACTCGATTGCGCCGAAGAAACTTCGGCGCATTTTTTACTTGTTTACATGTTAAATTTAAATTTTGAATGTTGAGTAAAATGTAACAAATGGTACTTATAGATAGTAAAGGCTAAATGTCAAATACAACTTATAAGGTATTACATTGGGTGTTAAGAACTATATTCTAACAGTATTTTACATGAAATACATTATTGTTGAAATATTGTTCTTAAAATGAAAACCTTCGAACTAAATAATGAATATTCAATATCAAGCGTTAACTATTAAACTGAATCGTGGTGCTGTAGTAAGGGACATTATCTTTAATGGTTGACCAGCGGTTTTATTATTCTTCATCTCTGTCACACACACACACACACACACACACACTTACACTTACACATACACACACATACAGACAAGATCGCACGCATACGTTCATACAAACGTCCCCACAGTGTTGCACACAGACTTATTTACACGCAACTAAATTCAGTAAAAGAAAGAACTGAAATTAAGTGTGGAGTTATCTTCATTACATACTTCGTCGGAATGATGCAAAAGAAACACAATGATAAATGAAGGCTATTACATAAAATCACGCAATGTTACATGCGACCAAGCTAAAGAAAAAAGAGAAAGATGCTTCTGACGTGTTATATACTTATGACGTTTACTGCATGATGCATTTACACACACACACACACACACACACACACACACCCACACCCACATATTAGCACTGGCAGACCTGTAAACTTGCACTCAAACTACCCGTTGTTCGATTCCAGCCCGCCTGCCTCCTATCAGTCGATCAAGCTCTGAATGGGTACATGGGGTAACCAGTACTATGCAAAGGGCATGGGGCTTGCAACCTCACCTACTGAGGGTTGCTGAAGACAGGAACGCTTTACATTCCGGCGCCACCACCACTAATAAGGAAATATTTTATTGCTACTTATTCATATACTGTATCATTTTAAGAGAAGAGTTTGTCATTAGTCAAGAGGAAAATTTCGGTATAACAGTGAAAGCCCCTCCGAGTCGGTGTGACGTGAGAAAGCTAGATTGTCTATCATAAATTCTATTTCGCAAGTCTATTATTGTATTTAGTTCTGCTGAATAATAATAATAATAATAATAATAATAATAATAATAATAATAATAATAATAATAATAATAATAATATCCTCTTTATTATTATTATTATTTTTTTTTGTTTTTTTTTTTGTCTATCACAGTCGTCCTATTCGACCGGGTGTTTTTATAGTGTGGGGTTTCGGGTTGCATCCCGCCTCCTTAGGAGTCCATCACTTTTCTCACTATGTGCGCTGTTTCTAGTAGCACACTTTTCTGCAGGAGTCCTGGAGCTACTTCGGCATCTAGTTTTTCCAGATTCCTTTTCAGGGATCTTGGGATCGTGCCTAGTGTTCCTATGATTATGGGTACAATTTCCACTGGCATATCCCATATTCTTCTTATTTCCATTTTCAGGTCTTGATACTTATGAATTATTATTATTATTATTATTATTATTATTATTATTATTATTATTATTATTATTATTATTATTATTATTACAGGACCTGTCAATTACTAACAAGTCTAAGTTCTCTATGAAGCCATCTCCAATTAAGTGCTAAGGCTCATTTGTGAAATAATAATAATAATAATAATAATAATAATAATAATAATAATAATAATAATAATAATAATAATAATAATAAAAGAAGAATTTCGGCGAGGGCGGCTTCGAAGTCTTCCTCGCCGAAGAGGAAAGATTAATCACCGAATCCTGGGACAAAGGAGGATGTGGAGAGCTTTTGGAGGTCTCTGGTCTTCTCTGGTAAGACCTTCCGAAGACTTCCAGGGTCTTTTCCTCTCCGCTTTCGTTCCTTTCATTTTTCTTCATCTTCTTTTGCATCATCATCACCTAAGTCATTACCGTCTTTTTTTTTTTTTTTCACCTTCTTCGTAGTTACCTTCTCATCATTACTGTTTCCATCACTGCCTTTTACTCTCCTCCTCCTCCTCCTCCTCCTCCTCCTCCTCCTCCTCCTCCTCCTCCTCCTCCTCCTCCTCCTCCTCCTCCTCCTCCTCCTCCTCCTTCTTCTTCTTCTTCTTCTTCTTCT
>NC_089789.1:19743605-19748605 GCF_040412425.1 Macrobrachium rosenbergii
CTGGGAAAAGTTCAGTCACGTCACCCGATACTTATGACTGATTCGCATTTTCTCTCTCTCTCTCTCTCTCTCTCTCTCTCTCTCTCTCTCTCTCTCTCTCTCTCTGTCTCTCTGTGTGTGTAATGAAATAACTAAAACCCACCTTTTTTTGTTAATCTCTCTCTGTCTCTCTCTGTCTGTCTGTCTGTCTCTCTCTCTCTCTCTCTGTAATGAAGTGACTAAAACCTCCCTTTTTTTAATCTCTCTCTCTCTCTCTCTCTCTCTCTCTCTCTCTCTCTCTCTCTCTCTCTCTCTCTCTCTGTAATGAAGTAACTAAAACCTCCCTTTTTTATCAACCTTTCTCTCTCTCTCTCTCTCTCTCTCTCTCTCTCTCTCTCTCTCTCTCTATGTAATGAAGTAACTAAAACCTCCTTTTTATCAACCTTTCTCTCTCTCTCTCTCTCTCTCTCTCTCTCTCTCTCTCTCTCTCTCTCTCTCTCTCTCTCTCTCTCTCTCTCTCTCTCTGTGTTTAATGAAGTAACTAAAACCTCCCTTTTAATTAATCTCTCTCTCTCTCTCTCTCTCTCTCTCTCTCTCTCTCTCTCTCTCTCTCTCTTGTGAACTAAAATTTTTTTTATATATTTTCTCCTTTACCACCTCCCTCCCTCCCTTTCTCTCTCTCTTTCTCAACTCTAATGAAGTAACTAAAACCTTTTTCTTAACCTCTCTCTCTCTCTCTCTCTCTCTCTCTCTCTCTCCACAATCAGTTTTTTTCCGTTTGCAAGCCTTACCTCACTTCATCACATCGTAAAAATATTCTTATTTGTATAATGCCAATTTATTATTATTGTTATTATTATTATTATTATTATTATTATTATTATTATTATTATTATTATTATTATTATTATTATTATTATTATTATAACAAACCCACATTGATTAGAAATAAAACACGTAGACCATCTACTTGCTGAGAAGTCTCAAAACTGAAATTATAAATAAAGACCAACCTGAAGGAGAAGATAAACAAAGTAAAAAAAAAAAAAAAAAATCAGAGGAATAATTAACTGCACAAAGAAATAATTAGATAAGCAACTAAGTAAAAAAAAAATCTGAACTAGATCGGAATACGTAGTAGGAATGCTTTTATCTGAATAACATTAGTGAAAGAACAGGCTCTTATGCCAGGACTATTGCTGAAGTCTTTCCTTTTCAGTTAACATATATATATATATATATATATATATATATATATATATATATATATATATATATATATATATATATATATATATATATATATATATATATATATATATATATATATATATATATATATATATATATATATATATATATATATATACACACACACATACATATACATACATATATATGTGTGTGTGTATGTATATATCTTTAAACGACAAAAACAACAGTCTTACTAAATAAGGCTACAAACAAACAACATTACCAAATAGAAACAAAAAAGTCCAGTGAGGCTTTGCACTTAAAAAGAAGCTAAACACTGAATAGGAAGGTGAAGGAGGCAAAGCAAAAGGGAATGAAGTTTGTTTACGATGACGTCAGTGAAAAGCGAATAATCGAATATAGGAAGAGAAAGATAGAAGAAGAAATGATAACAATAACAATGATATTGAAATGTACTTTATGTGAGCTCAACGCCACAAATTTATAAAGATTGTATACAGAATAGAAAACAACACCACATACATTAATAATAATAATAATAATAATAATAATAATAATAATAATAATAATAATAATAATAATAATAATAATAATAATGGTTAAAGTATTCACCCAGGCATCTAATCAGCGAGAGCGAATAATTCACCGCAGACAAACGATCTTAAAAAATAAAGGAAGAAGAAGAAGCAGTAAGAGTTAAAGAAGGAAAAATAGCTGTGGCAATGACGTCACTGGAGAAGGTAATCATGATAGCAAAAACCAACAGATTATCAAGCGAAAGGAATCGACCGAGAAATTCATAAAAGAAGCAATAAAAGAGAGAGACAGGTCCCATGGGGGAAATATATCTAAATCTGCTTTGAGGGAGAAGAATGTTAGTCTCCATTAAGGGGTCCCAAAAAATTGAACAAAAAGTTTCGTGGACCTGAGAGTAATAGCTTCTACGGGGTGGGGGAGGGGGAGGGAGGAATATGGGTGAGAGAGAGTGGGACGAAGATGAGGAGGAGGAGGAGGAGGAGGAGGAGGAGGAGGAGGGAAGAATGTGAATTGAGAGAGCAATAAAGATAGATTTATACATATAGATAGATAGAAAGATAAAAAGATTTATGTGTAAGTATATATATATATATATATATATATATATATATATATATATATATATATATATATATATATATATATATTACAAGATGTGTGTGTGTGTATGTGTAAGTATTCGGGTGTGACTGTGTGTTTATTTTTACCGGCATTTTACCATACGTGTTTTTTTTTTTATTTATGGTTATCCTTATCTGTGGAACATTTCTTATCATGTTTGGGACAAGTCCAGAGGTCCACACCAATTTGCTTATCCACTTCACGTTACCATCACTTTCGGTTTAACTCAGTCCAACCAGCTGACCTCGCATGGCAAATGATGCCATTTGAAGTGCCACTGGGGAATTTCCCCTGATTTGTGAAAGGTTCGAACTTTCTGAAGAAGTGAGAGTTAATGAGTGAAAAATACTAGTGAGAATTTGCTAAATATTTATGGGAACACATGAAGTTCATTGCATATTCTAAACCAGTGGTGTTTTTATATCCTCAGTTATTATGTGCTAAATACATAGACGACCTTTCATACTCGTGTAAAAAAACTCTGAATGTCGCAAAAATTCTGCTACTGGCAGAATCAACAAAATAATCAGTTTACATATATCCCCATTTATATCTGTCAAAATTATTTCAAGAAGGAATTCAGTAGCCTATATTCATACTCTGAAGGGAACACTGCCTTCACAGTACAAAGTCATTGTACTGAAATACTCTTTTTCAACTACTTGAGATTGACAATACGCTTGTTTACAAACACGCAAATATTAATTATTAATATTCTCAGGTCTGCTTATTCCATATTTTTAAGAATGAACGAAAGGTGAAAAGCGAAAGCATTTTATTCTAGAGGAAAGTTATTCTTATGACATCATCACTCGCTTATGTGAATGCAATAGAATGAAATAGACATAACAAGGAAGAGAGAGAGAGAGAGAGAGAGAGAGAGAGAGAGAGAGAGAGAGAGAGATCATTTTCCTTTATCTCTTTCCCATAACTGTTTCATAACGCTCATCAGATCACGTTTAACGCTTATTTATTGCACTGTAGAGTTTGCAAATGATTCATTTCATTCTCTTTCAGGCTGTAATACCTATCATTAAGGCTTTCCAACGCACTTGCCGTTACTAGCGATGATATTTATGAGGCAACGTCGCGTTTCAATTGGTCAATTTTCATCAAAGTATTCCTGGAACATAAAATGCCAAGAATCTGTTCTTTTCTCCCCACTCAGGTATGTAATTTAGTAGCTTGAGGCTTTAATGCAAAAGAAGTATTATTGTTTTTTTTCTACGGTGTCACTTTATGTTTTATCCCTTATTTTAAATAATAATAATAATAATAATAATAATAATAATAATAATAATAATAATAATAATAATAATAATAATAATAATAATATTATAATAATAATAATTATTATTATTATTATTATTATTATATATTATTATTATTATTATTATAGGTTCTGTTGAAAAGGATGGCAGTATCATTTGAACTGACTTTATACAAAGTCTTTTCATTCTTCTTATTACTGTCTTTTCTTCGAAGCTAATATTTGCTAAAAGTTGGCCGATATTCATAATATGGATAAGGGAAGAGGCAGGGGCACTGGATTCGGTCAAGTTTCTATCCCTATACATTTGGGCGGAAGTTAAACACGGCGGGGTCCTTCCGTAGAGTTTTCCGTTGGCGGCATGCCGTGATTAAAACCTCAGTGCAGTTTTCAAGTAGTAGAGAATCTTCGTAAGGGTTTCCTAAGGCGTCGACGTTTCTGCCGTCGCGAAGGTTATGTTCTGACGGGCGAGCTGGTTCTGGGTAGAAGGGGTTCAGAACCATCCGACCACATGAGAACCACTCAGAGATTTTGGCTTCCGTATGCCGACCACCAGAAACTCTACGGAAACCCCTCGCCGCGTTTAACGACAGAACCTCGAACTCTGTTTTTCCTGTTTCACATATGAAGAAAAGACAGCAATAAGAAGTTAAAAGACTTTGTATCAAACCAGTTCAGCTAACTTTGCTCTCATTTGCAACAGATCCAGTTTAGTAGATGGGCTGCTATCTTTGAATAATAATAATAATAATAATAATAATAATAATAATAATAATAATAATAATAATAATAATAATAATAAACTCGAAGTTCTTTGTCATTATTTCAGGAAAATCTTATGAAAAATGACAGCTTATTTACATCCATTGAGCTTCTCAAAAGCTTTTTCAATGTTCCCCATTCTTCTTTTTCCTGCCGCGATAAGGGCAATTGGAGAAAGAGTAAAAACGGTAAAGTTCTCAGCTTGAAGTAGTCTCCTGTGATGTCTGGAAATTAAATAGGGAGCTCTGTTCTAAATGAAAATTACCGCTACTGCTAATGTCGCTAGCCCGTCTCCATCACGAATTACTTCTTACGGTGTGCGCAGAACCTACACCAACCAACATGCTTATCGTGTATTTATTATTAATGAAAGGTATGGAATAAATTTGGATAATTAGAAGCGTTCAAAAGTCCATCACATGAAAGTCGTTGTTCAAGACTAATTATTTTCGGAATGCAACGTTGATTGAAGTCCCGTGAAGTTCAGCTCTTTTTGTAATAGAAGGAAACTTAAAAAGATTATAAAGTGGCTAATAATGACCATAATCTGTTTTTTGTAGCTGATGGTAAATATCCGCAACTGATAGCACTGAAGCAAACACACTCATTACCGGAA
>NC_089789.1:19753605-19756105 GCF_040412425.1 Macrobrachium rosenbergii
TAGCTTAAAACTTCAACTAGGACAAGCTAACTTGGCATTATTTTTTTTAACCAAGACTGCGCTGAACATAATGGCCATTTTAAAGACACAGAAACAGAACAAAGACTATGGAAGAATTGTGTAAAAATTTCAAATAGACAACATACAAATAACGTATGCAAATACAGTAAATATATGCCATATATGTATGTATGTATGTATGTATGTATGTATGTATGTATGTATGTATGTATGTATGTATGTATGTAATATACACATACACACACACACTATATATATATATATATATATATATATATATATATATATATATATATATATACATATATATATATATATTTAAATATATATGTATATATATACTGTATGTATATATATATATATATATATATATATATATATATATATATATATGTATATGTATATATAAACACATGAATATTATAGAAATCTGAGTACAGGAAACGAATAGCAAAATGACTGAAGTAATGTAAAATCTCCGTAGATCAGTAACTGATAAGTGTCGATTTTCCTTAAATCTACAAAGAAGTAGTGTCAAATTTAAAAAAGTCGGTGTTACAAGGACGTCAAACCTTTAGAAATCGGAGTTGAAGGAGTGTCGGATTTCCACATATCAATACCAAAGGGGTGCCATTTCTCCATAAATCGGACTTGCAGGAGTGTCAGATCTCCATAAACCAGGAATGTCAGATTGTCGAATTTTCAAGCGTCAAAACTAAATGGTTTGGTGTTGGAATTCGCTTCAAGTGGATGTGAGGGTTGGAGCCAGAAGGGGCATTTGTTAGTAAAACATCCGCCAGAATCCATTCTTTAATTAACATTTAAAGATAGAAACAACTGGAGAAGGCTCATTAACAACAGCTATCCAAATTAGGGATTAAACCGGTTAAGAGAAGATAAAGAGAAAGATGAGGAAAGGAGACAGATAAGAATTCCATGCATATATATATATATATATATATATATATATATATATATATATATATATATATATATATATATATATATATATATATATATATATGTGTATATATGTGTGTGTGTGTGTGTGTGTGTGTGTGTGTGTGTCCGTTTCCTCCAACAATGTGAGAGGACCACGGAGCTAACGCGTGCACGCACACACACACATATACACACACACACGCACATACACACATACACATACACACACACACACGCACATACACATATATATATATATATGTATATATACATATATATATATATTTATAGATGTACTACATGAAATTCTTAACTGACACCTTTCCTATCTTTCTCTTTATTTTCTAACCAGCTTAATATCCAGTCGCGGTAACTGTTGTTGACGAGCCTTCTCCAGTTTAAATGCTAATCAGATAATTTATTTTGGCGGATGTTTTAGGAACGGATGCCCCTCCTGACTTCAACCCTTACATCCACCCGAAGTGAATTCCAACACCAAACCATTCAATTTTGACTTATGAAAATTCGACACTCAGACATTCCTGGTTTATGGAGATTTAGAGCCCATATTAAAACTCCAGTTTATGGAGAAATGGCACCTCTTCAGTATTGTTAACTGGAACTCTGACACGCCTACAGAACTGATTTATTAAAGCTTGGCGTCCTTATAGTGCTGACTTTTTGAAATTTAACACAACATCCTTAAAGATTTTTGGAAATTTGACACTTCTTCATTAATGATTTGTGGATATTTGGTATTCGCACATAGGCTTGTTTGATACGCATATGTGAGTGATTTATAGAAATTTTGGCCACGTGCAGAGCTAATGTATAAAAACTCTTTAATCTACAAAGCACTGGTGTATGAAAATTTTTAGTCAATGCTGCACTGATGTATGAATCTCTTTAGTCAATGCTGCAATGATGTATGAAGCATTTTAGTCAATGCTGCACTGATGTATGATACTCTTTGGTCAATGCTGCAATGATGTATGAAACTTTTTAGTCAATGCTGCACTGATGTATGGAACTTTTTAGTCAATGCTGCACTGATGTATGAAACTTTGTAATCCATGCTGCCCGGATATATGGAACCCTTTAATCCATGCTGCACAGATATATAAAACCTTTTAATCCATGCTGCACTTCTGTATGAAACTTTCATCCACGCTTCATTGATGTACGAAACATTTGAATCTGCTGCACTGATGTATGAAACTTTTAGTTCATGCTTCACTGATATATAAAACTTAATCCAAGCTGCAGCGATATATGAAACTGTTCAATCCATGCTGTATTGATGTAAGAAGCTTTTTAGTCCATGCTGCACTGATATATAAAATTTAATCCATGCTGCAGTGATACATGAAACTTTTCAGTCCATGCTGCACTGATGTATGGAGCTTTTCCATCTCTAAGGCACTAATTTATAGAAATTTGATATCCCTACAGCACTGGTTTCCGGAAAACTGATAGTCCTGTGGCAATGACGTATGAAACTTTAATTACCTTACAATTTTTATGGTATGACTGGCGC
>NC_089789.1:19768605-19781105 GCF_040412425.1 Macrobrachium rosenbergii
AGAGACTTCGCACGTAATGTCTCTTTATAGATGAAATGCAGCGAATTTTATCCGGTTTATGAGCTATCCCTGTGTTTTTCATTATTTCTTAAAGCAATAAAATGAAGGCTTTCTTCTCTGCCGAAATTTTGATTGCTGGTTCTCCCTTGCAGTCGAAGCTGTGACACATCCGGTTTCGTATCCGACAATATTTTCAAAAAGGCTTTCAAAGAACTGTGCTTCAGTAATTGTGTCCTTCAAGGGAATTAAATGAGTAAATTCTTCAGAGAGAGAGAGAGAGAGAGAGAGAGAGAGAGAGAGAGAGAGAGAGAGAGAGAGAGAGAGAGAGAGAGAGAGAGAGAATTAAAACTTGGAGCAGTTCTGAGTGATTTTGTATCAGAAGCAGAAAATGAGAGAGAGAGAGAGAGAGAGAGAGAGAGAGAGAGAGAGAGAGAGAGAGAGAGAGGTGTCTGATTTTCTCTTCTGTGGTAAAATACTCGTCTTTTTCTTCTCTCTCTCTCTCTCTGTCTGATTTTCTCTTCTGTGGTAAAATACTCGTCTTATTCTTCTCTCTCTCTCTCTCTCTCTCCTCTCTCTCTCTCTCTTTATTCTTGAAGTATTAGATTTAAAAAGAAGGAATGGGCGGATGAGTATTAACTCGTTTGGGTCTTCCATTTTGAATTGTCTCATAATATAAGTTTTGGGAGATGCTAATCACTCCTATCTCTTATTTTCCATCATTCCTCTCCATTTTCTCCAGCGGGTGTGTCCAAACTTCTTTGCGGGTCAGATCTGGCCCGAGGGCCTTAGATTCCTTAACCCTGGGGCCTTAACGGGGCCATACCAGTGAAGAAGCTAAAACAATTCCAAGTATAATTGCAGGTAAAATCCTACCACCCTATTTGCAAGTTGCTCACGGAGCAAGAGTGTACTGGTATGAGGCCCTGCCTCAACAGAGGTAAAACTGGGGTGGGTAGAGCTCTCGGCTAGCACGCTGTTGCCCAGCGTTCGACTCTCCGACCGGCCAGTGAAGAATAAGAGGAATTTATTTCTGGTGATAGAAATTCATTTCTCGTCATAATGTGGTTCGGATTCCACAATAAGCTGTAGCTCCCGTTGCTAGGTAACCAGTTGGTACTTAGCCACGTAAAATAAATCTAATCCTTCGGGTCAGTCCTAGGAGAGCTGTTAATCAGCTCAGTGGTCTGGTTAAACCAAGATATACTTAACTTTAACTTATGATGAAACAATACATGATTCGACCGTAATTCCAAAAGGAATAAAAATGAATTAAAAAGGTAAAGAAAAAGGGAAAAGGAACGAGGGAGGCTGGACTTGACCAGGAGGGCACTGATATACCTGCCTCTCAAAGGAAAATACGAGGTAATCTTTTGGCGGTGTAAAAGCAGGAAAATAATAACATTTCGAGTAATTTGTATGATTTCATGTCCTCGAATGACAAGCGTTGGAATTCTCTTTCCGTTTTTGCTTTCCCGAATTCCTCTAACCTGATTCATTAAATACGCGGATTTGCCCCTTTCCTCATAATTACGGTTCACGTTTATCCCAAGGTATAGAAGTTTATCCAGGCCAGTTTACGGGATAATCTCATTCTGTTAAAAAGTGGTAGTTAAAAAAAGTCTGGAAGGTTATCATAACACACCATGTTTTCGCATTCGCTGAAGGCAGCCCATACGAGCAAGAGCCCATAACAGCTTAGAGCCAACTTAATGCAGCAACAACAGCATAGGCTTATTGTGTACAGACTCTCTATTGGAGCATTTTCCAAGCATCAGATATCCGGTAGTGTAACTGATTTTGTCGAAGTTGATTTACCGATTTTCAATTTGTAAGCTTCTTTGCTCATACAAATTTTACATGGCAAGTGATGATAAATAATCAAATTGATTTTTATGTAACACGATATTGCACTTTTAGACATTTTGGATGGCAGGGGATAAAAAACTCATGTTGATTTCCACGTTAAATAATCATGTTTGAAAACATTTTGCATAACAGGCAATAAAAAATCAAACAAATTATCCTGCCATAATATACAGGTTTTAAAAAATGTTGCAAATAAGTTTTAACGTTTGTTAGATATAACATTGTAAAAGAAGAGTGAAGGAATTTCAAATTATTTTATTTTAATCAAAACTATTTTTTTAGAATTGTAGATGTCGAGATGAAAGGTTTGCTTGAGTCGTTAGATCAAACAGCTTTTAAAACCAAGGTATAGTTTTGTGTTTTCTACAGGCAATGGACAGACATTTAATTTTGAAGACCTATGTCCTTGTATATATATATATATATATATATATATATATATATATATATATATATATATATATATATATATATATATATATATATATATATATATATATATATATTATATATACATATATACATGTATTACATATATATATATATATATATATATATATATATATATATATATATATAAATACATTATACATCATATATCAGACATACAAATGTATGTATACAATATATATATATGTATGTAATGGTAAATAATCAAATTGATTATATATATATGTACTGTATATATATATATATATATATATATATATATATATATATATATATATATATATATATATACATATGTGTGTGTGTGTGTGTATATATATGTATATATGTATTACTAAGTGTGTGTCTGTCTGTTGTACATACATACATATATATATTATATAATATATATATATATATATATATATATATATATACATATATATATATATATATATATATATATATATATGTAATATATAATATATATATGTATGTATGTATGTATGTTGTATGTACTGTACATATATATGTGTGTGTGTGTGAGAGAGAGTATCTGTGTGTGTATATAATGCTTATTGGTTTAGTTTCTTATTCCTAACTAAAGATTAATGAGATATTTTCTATTCTGCTTATTTTCTGCAGCTAAGTTAATCACTGTCTTTAACTCATGATCATTTAGTTAGCTTGAGGCTTCCTAAAAAAAAAATCAATTGCTTTTCTGCCCTGTTCCACGTTGCTGCTAGCACATCGCGGATAGTGAAGAACAATGAATAATTTTCTACGATCTCTAATCAAAGCATCATTTCATGTGAGAGATGACTGATTTTGAGCGATGACCTTTGAAAGTGAGAGATGAGCTATTACTGTGCGAATCGTAGGCGCCATCTTTCATTTTCGCGTTTCGCAAGCTACTGCCGCGTTCTGTAAGTGACGGGAGGTTGGGAGTTCATCCCAGGCGAGTGTCTTCGCGGGAAAACAATTTATCGTTAGCATTTCCACTCCACAGTTTTAAAGAAGTAGTGATTTTAAGACTGATGTTATATATTTACGATGCGTTATCGAAACAACTTACTGAATGATCCGAGAAGAATGTTTTATTTGCTGTAAGTTTACTGTCAGAATGATGTTGAACTTACCCTTTGATGAATCGCGCTCCTTTTGCTAATAAGCAACAAACACTCTTGCTGGAGGTGTTACTGAAGTGAATGCTATTATTATTGCGTACGAAATATCAAAGTATCTAAATGAACGAACCCCTAATGACCAAACTATCTTACTGAACGAGCCAGTGATAACGTTCACTTGGGCTTCTGGAGAGTCAGTAGAGGAGGGTCTGAAGTCCATTCTTGTCAAGAGCCTTGGACTCTCTCTCTCTCTCTCTCTCTCTCTCTCTCTCTCTCTCTCTCTCTCTCTCTCTGCCGCGTTAGGCAGAGGAGACGTAAGGTTTAATTAAGCTTACGTTAGGTGGCAAGGGCTTTGTTAACAACAGAGAAACCGAGAGACTCACTATGAAAGCTGTATGACCCAAGGGCTGGTCCAGAAATGACTGTTGTATAAACCATCCAGTAGTGAAATCTCTCTCTCTCTCTCTCTCTCTCTCTCTCTCTCTCTCTCTCTCTCTCTCTCTCTCTCTCGTTTTATAATGTACTCTTTTTATTCTTTACCTCTCTGCGTTTGACTTTCTCAGTGTTTTCCTCATTGCTCAAAGTTTGTTTGATACCATTACCTCGCATTACCTCCCTACAATTCTCCTTGTATTTAAATAATTTACTTACATTTTCATCTATATATTTATTAATTTGTTAACTTATTTTTTCTTCTCTAACAACTGATTTCCTCTTTCAGCATTTCTTATTACCCACTGTCACTTCTAAATCAACACCAGATTCTTTGGAAGCTTGAATTCCAAGTCAACGGTCCCTGTGGGCTTCTCCCATATGAATAGGGTTCATCTTCTGAATAATAATAATAATAATAATAATAATAATAATAATAATAATAATAATAATAATAAACGAATAATAATAATAATGGGATGATCCAAGTTGGAAGCGATGGAGTTACGTCCAAATCAAGAGAGTTTGCTCAAACCAAGATAGCGATAGAGATCGCCCTTGCATTTACCTGTAGAAAGCTTTTGATTTATTCGAATATACCCCATTAATCTAAGTTCTTTCTTTCCTTCAAAACATGATTTGGTATCAATGCATTTTCTTGAAACGTCGAAAGTTGGCAGGCGAAGGTCCAAAGCGAAAATGGTCCAAGTTGGTAGCGCGTCTTGCTCACAACTGGACAACCCGCGTTCGATTCTCGAACCGTTCTCTAAAATCCGGTATGCCTCTGCTGACTTTGATAGTGTTTAGTCGGCTGCTGTAGGTCGTAGATGACGTAGAGAGAGAGAGAGAGAGAGAGAGAGAGAGAGAGAGAGAGAGAGAGAGAGAGAGAGAGAATTGACGAGTGTTCGTTGCTCCGTTAAGATCTGTTGGTTTGAAACGCATTTCTATCCAAATTCGGTCCACACTAGACTCCTCAAACCAGTTGCAATGATCTAAATACTGATATTTGGAATGAGATAACATGCCCCGTCCTATTAATGATTTGGTTGTAGGTCACCCATCCAAGGACTGACCAGATCTAATGTTGTCTCTCCACTGATCTAGAGGCCTCTCAACATCAAGGATTTTGCGTAAGTGTTGCCTGGCCTGAATAAAACCCAACCTTCATTAACAACAGAGAAATTGACTCTGTATAATTATTAATGTTTTATTGCCCTTAGATTTAGAATTACCGGAAAATTTTTCATTTATGTTATCATAATCGATGTAATAAGTTTCTATTTCCTACCTGTTGCTATTGCTTTCTGTTTTCCTTATATAGCCTCTGCACTATTTAACTTTTTCAAAATATGGGTTTTCCATTCCTCGAGTAATTAAAATTTGGGTTTACTTCTTGTGCGTAATAATATCATTAATGATACTGCTAACAGTGTAGTGGTGATAATAATTATGGTATTGACATCTATATAACCATTAAGATAAAAAAAAGTCAATTCAAAGAAAACGAATCATTATTGTTCCCACATCCTGAACTTTTTAAAATTTTTATTGTATCCTCCTCTTTTCTCTTCCACAGGAGCTTGATTCGAGTTCTCTAAAGAAAGTAACAACTAAACGTGGAGCGTCTGACGATATTTTCTTAGAAAATAAGAAGTGTGACAGTTTCCAAAATATCGGTGATCTCCATTCACACGTTGTGACGAGAAATGTGAGTTTCAAAACATACTCATTTTGATGCGAGTGATGTATATAGCCTTTTCATCGGAAAAAACCAGGTAGAATTAAAGCCGCTTTCTCAGTTTAAGAAGAAAAGTATATTTCTGGTGGAGCAACAGACGTGAGGCTTTTCAGGCGGAAGAAGACACAAAACCGACGATATGCCTTCATGAAAAAAGTCCTTCCGGCATCTGGAGAAGACAATTAGCGACCTCGACTGCTGGTGGCTTCATGGAAGAAGCATGAGAGATTTAGAGAGGAAAGAGGGAGAGAGAGAGGGGCAGAGAAAGAGTGACGAGAGAGCGAGGTAAGGGGGCCGCCTCACTCAGTCCAGGACTAAGCATCGGTTCCAATGTATTCGAACTAAGTGCTTTTGTTGTTGTCCCATAGTTGTTGAAACTTGGTCGCGCTCTCTCTCGAGAGCCCATTGAAGGCGCGTTTCTGATCTGGAGTGTGTGTCTCCCTCCCTCTCTCCCTCTCTCTCTCTCTGTCACACAGCTCTCTCTTGTCACTCCCAGAAGGTGCGTTGGGTAATAGGAGAAGAGGGGAAGAAGAGAGCCCAGGAGAGGAAAAGGCAATAGAAAGAGGAGAAACAAAGAAAAGACAACTACCCAACAAGAAAATTATTTTGGTTCGTCTGCATTCCTGGGACTCCGTCGATTATGTATTCCATTCTGTCATACGCCATGTTCTTGGGGACTATAGGTAAGTCCTTTGATTTTAAGTTGGTATTTTCTCCTCATGAATATTTCTATCTCCGGCTTATAACCAACAGTAGACACCACGGTGTATCATTGCATTCAAATTATCACACTGTCGAAAAACAGTGAATTTTGGAATCCCTTGAATCATTATACTTTAATAGGAATTGAATATTTCGTATGTTTTGCACTGAAACGTATCTGGTCACTTTCAACATTCTGGTATTCACTAAAATGGCCTAAAGATTCACCATGCTGGTACAAATAATTATTTAAAGTGATGTATGTTAATAGGCTTTTATAATTTAGCGCTTTCCACATTCTCCAGTGATTTCATATTCATTTTTAACATTGGTATGTCAGCTTTTAGAAATTTATATGCAATTTACAACTGGTTAAAATATTACTCATCTCTAGGCCTAGACTGATACCATTCTGTATTACACATGCACCCAATAATATACTGCTTTTGTCACAATTTTTTTTAAGATTTCATGGTTCGAAAATCAGCCAGCCAGACAGAATTCTTTCGCATTTCTGACAGACTATTGGGATGACAGGTGGACAGATGGTTCCAGTCCTTTTGTTCATTCATTCTTTTGTTCATTTATTCTTTTGCACAATCATTCTTTCTTTCAGCCATCCCTTTGCTCACACTGTTTTTTCATTATTCCATTGGTTCATTCTCTGTGACTGTCATATAAAAGAAATAGACTCGGCTCTCACAATTGTCGTTCGACTGGGTCAAATAGTATCACTTTTGGTGGTATTATTAACATCATAACTAGGTACCTTTTGTGGCTGGTTATTGTTCTCCCAAATATTATGGTTACCTGTTTCTCAAGGACAGTCCAATGTGAAAATCAACATTGTATTTCTTTTGCATCTGATGAAACTTGGAAGGTAAAGGTAAGGTTTGGAAATTATTTTTCTAACTATGTTTGATCTTGGCCTTATTTTTCCAACTATATTTGACCTTGGCCTATTTTTCAAGGTCACAAGACAATTCAGAGATGCAACATTTTCTTTTCGTCTGATTTTGATCAAACCTTGTGGATATATTCCTTTGATTTTGGTAGCTGCTTTTCCTGCAAAATTTTTCACCTTGACCTAGTTTTCAAGAGTACTGGTCAATTTATCGGCTAAAAGTTGTATAAATTTTTTCCCCTTTAAATCTCAGGAACTTAAACTTTTTCCCTCTTTAAATCTCAGGAACTTAAATTTTTCCCCCTTTAAATCTCAGGAACTTAATTCCCCCTCTTTAAATCTCAGGAACTTAAATTTTCCCCTCTAAATCTCAGGAACTTAAATTTTCCCCCTTTAAATCTCAGGAGCTTAATTTCCCCCCTTTAAATCTCAGGAACTTAAATTTCCCCCTTTAAATCTCAGGGACTTAAATTTTTCCCCCTTTAAATCTTAGTAACTTAAATTTTTCCCCATTTAAATATCAGGAACTTAATCACCCCCTTTAAATCTCAGGAACTTAAATTCTCTACCTTCAAATGTCAGAACTTAATCCCCCTTTAAATCTCAGGAATTGATTTTCACCCTTTAAATCTCAGGAACTTAATTCCCCCTTTAAATCTCAGGAACTTAATCCCCTTTAAATCTCAGGAATTTATTTTCCCCCTTTAAATAGCAGGAACTTAATTCCCCCCTTTAAATCTCAGGAACTTAAATTCCCCCCCCCTTTAAATCTCAGGAACTTAATTCCCCCTTTAAATCTCAGGAACTTAAATTTTTTCCCCTTTAAATCTCAGGAACTAATGTAGTTAAAGATGTTTGGTCTTCAGTATCTTTGTCGGTACGTGTAATATTTAAGTCCTGAAGCTGCCTTATGTCCTTGTAGCTGCTGAATCAAGGAAGGAACCCTCGCAGAGAAAACTTTCACAATATCAGAAGACTCACCAGTAGTGCGTTGTCTCCTGCAGTCACCTTACCACTCATCTCAGTCTTGCATGTATTGTCGCTCTTCATGAGTAATAATAATAATAATAATAATAATAATAATAATAATAATAATAATAATAATAATAATTATTATTATTATGATTATTATTATTATTATTATTATTATTATTATTATTATTATTATTATTATTATTATTATTATTATTATTATTGGAGGGAAACAGAACCTTTCTTAAACATGCCCTGTTAAAAACGATGACTGCATTGTGCGAATTAATCTTATATCGAGTCTCCTCAATTTTTCTTATGACTCGCTTCTCTTCCACTTTCATACTGGTCAACAACTGGCTAATGTTCATATTTCGGCAACGAGAAATATATAAACAGCACAAATGCAGAATTTTTATTCTCTATTATTACTATTATTATACAGAATAAGTACATACCCGCGAACAACAAACCAAACAGGTCAGTGACAGACTTTGCAGTCTCCCAAAGAATATAAGAAAAATGCAATAAGTTAAAAAAGAAAAGAATATTTTCAGATGGTGCCATTCCAGTTCTAACTCTTCAAAAATATAAATAAAGAGGTGGCATCGGTTCTCAACCAGGGGGGAATTTCAGAATTTCAGAGTTTGTGGGGGAATTGTGACCAAAGATTGGCAGGCTCAAACTGGCTCTAGGACCACACAAAACGCAGCGAGTATCGTTCCGCACTACTGAGAGGCCATGCTGGTCTTTCTCTCCGCTAGCTTGTGTGTTTGTCTTAGTATTTTGTTACATATCTGGAATGCGCCTTTTGAGGCAGACAATTTTGGAAAGGGGAGTGCGGGGAATGACATTCTGGCATATGGTGAAAGGGTGCATGGGCCGAAAAATGCAGAGAACCACTGGGCATCAAGAACAAGAGATAGGAAGCAGTTAGGTGAAAAAAAAAAATCTTGAAACATTTTAAAACTGGGAGACTGCAGGAGTAAAGCTGTTACGTAGGGAAATTGTGTGAGCAGAAGGATCTTGATCTTAAAAGAAGCAGGTTAAATCGTTGTTAAAGTACGGCAGGGGTAAGTGAATTCGAATGTTCGGGATGCAAAGAGTGAGAAGTTTGCGACACTACCGTTTGATCTTTGAATTTGTGTGAAAACCAGTTTTATTTAGCCGTTCATTTTGCGTTTACATCACGTTTGAAGCTTTAATATCGTCAAATTCATACCAACCCGCAACGGTAACCAGGTATCTCCATAAGCCGCATTACAGCTAAGTTCCCAAACAGTTTAAGAATTCTCTCTCTTTATTAATGAACTGAAGACTATGAAGCTCCACAGCACTAAATATTTAAAGGCCTCTCTCTCTCTCTCTCTCTCTCTCTCTCTCTCTCTCTCTCTCTCTCTCTCTCTCTCTCTCTCTCTCTATATATATATATATATATATATATATATATATATATATATATATCATGTAATCACCTGAACAATAAATTTTCATGCCTAAATGCAGCAAATAATCGGAAGATATCTCTCTCTCCCTCCTTCCCTACCTCTCTCTCGCCTCTCTCTCTCTCTCTCTCTCTCTCTCTCTCTCTCTCTCTCTCTCTCTCTCTCTCTCTCTCTCATTACACTAAGCGTGATACTATTGTTGTGAGAAGCCAATAATGTGGTGTCGCATAATTAACCCAACTTCTGCATTTGTTCCCAACGACAGGTGCAACAGCTAAAGAGGGGTTTCTTCAACCCCAAGTAATTAACCTCCCAAAATTGTTGGAAGGGTTTTATTAACGCCACATACATTTCTACTAAATAATCAAGTGTTCTTACACGTGTTCTCGACTTTCGACTGAGAACTTCAGGCATTATCACTTGAGCAAATTTCTAATATCTTTTTTTGAGTTTCGATGTCAAATGTTTTTTTTTTTTCTAGGATTGATGGCCAAAAAATTTGCACCATCTTGGCTCAAAATATTGCACTGAGCGGCAGCACTTATAACGGTGAGAAATACGGAATCGTGTGGGTAGTATTTTTCCTCCATTTGTGAATAACTTCTCAGTATAATTTTTTCCATATTGGTGAAAAATGTTGCACCGTGTATGCAGCGTTTTTCTTCATACTGGTGTAAACCTCTCAGAATGCAGGCAATATCTGTGAAACTCTCCACTGGCGCCAAATTTCCCTGCATCATTTGGCTTCAATACACAAGCGGCTTGGTTTAATGCTACAAAATATAGACGAAAATCAGCCATAGCTGGTGGCAAAATTAAACCAAGTGTGTTGGTTATTGTGAGACAACACTAATATAAACAAATTTAGCTCTGATTGTGCGTTGGTAAGGAAAAGGTCTTAAATCTTTTGGAGACGTTTGGTAAAAGTAAAGTCTTCGACGTTTTGACAATTTAAGAAGGGAAACAAACAAATGATTTTAATTTTACGATCATTTTAACGCGTTTCCTTTGCTATGGTTCATTTTGGTTCCGTCCTCCATAACCATTCACGTCGCAAAGCCAATTAAAACAATTAATTATCTAATCAGTCATCCTTTGAGTTCAGGATATAATCAATTCAATTTTGGAAACGTGTATGTGAGATGTTTACGCATTTTCTTTTCCATTTAGATGATGGTGATACTTTGTAAGGTTGTGTCCAATAGAATATGAAGGATCTTTGAAGTATGAATCTTACCTAAAGGCTATGGAAACTACAATGCAAGATCAGAATAAATTGTCATTGTGCCTAAGAGGTTATTTTACAGACGTGCTTGTTGCAAGGGTTATGGGAATTGCCGCTTTGTCCAAAAGGTTACATGAAAATGGCACCGTGGAGACGTTACAAAAATGATCGTTTTATCTGAAAGGTTACATAAATCATAGTTTTATGCAAAAGTTATGGAAATTCCCGTTTTTTCTATAAGGAGTAACATCGTCCATAGGTTAAAGAAATGGTCTTTTTATTGAATATTTTAACAACAGTTGTGTTGTGCGAGAGTATAGCTTTTTTTGTGTCCGTCATAGAAACAGCAGTACTATGCGTAAGCTATAGACAAGGCGTTTATAAATTAAGGTTGTACAACCGGCTGTGCTAAGCAAATACCAACTTAGAAGTTCCATTTCTGGGAACAATACTTTAGTTTTATGCTTAGGTTACACTGACTGTATAATGGGTGTAAAAGTTAAAGTAACTGTCTTATTGTCTTAGAACTAAAAGGTTACAGCTCTGATGGCTTTACGTAAACTTTGCCGCAAAGGGAGTTTTACGTAGTTTCGAGAAGTAAGAGTCTTGTGCTAATGTTATAAAGTTTCAAGTCATATATCAAGGTTTTAAAAATAGTCGTTTCTCATAGAAATGGTAGTAAAGTTTTCGTTATTGTTTATGTTTCACAGCATCGCATCATTAAGATAAGAAAAAAGCAGGAGACTAATAATCAATAAACTACAGTAAAATCTTCAAGAACTAAAAATAAAGAGAAATAAAGAAAAATTCCACATAAGGTGCGATCTAAGTATCCCGAAAAGAAAGGATGCATCTCTGACACATTCCTGAGTTCCTTGCTTATGTAACACCACATCTTTTTTTTCTTGGGAAATCCAAGCTCCCCTCTGGAACCAGAAGCCTGGGCAAAAGTTAATCCTCTGGGGCCACCGGAATACTAAACAATCTTACACACGTGAAGGAATCCCTAAGATATTGGTGTGTATGTAAATACATACATACACACATACATACATATATATATATATATATATATATATATATATATATATATATATATATATATATATATATATATATATATATATACACAACATATATATATACATATATATACACATGAAAATATATAAATATATATATATATATACATATACAATTATATATATATGTATGTATATATATTCATGTAGAATCTACTGGTCACTTTTACCAGACACATATGTAATTCTAATAGCCACAATGCCCCCCCAAAAAACCGCGAAGAATTCGAGAAGTTAAGAGGGCATTGTGGCTATTAGAATTACATATATATACATATATATCTATATATACATATAGGCTGATAGATAGAGACAGACAGACAGACAGACAGAGTGACAGAGAGATAGCTCGACTACTTGAATTAGTACCTGAAAAAAACATATGTTGTTCATAAACGACAAGTGTGCTCCCCCCCAAAAAAAAAATACGGTTTAAAAAATACTAAACACAGAACTCGGGTCATTGAAAATAAATCAGTCAAAATGATTTGACAAATGTTCATAAAGAAAAGGAAGAACATGTGGAAAATCAAAGTTTATTTCTCGTTTTTATATGCTCACATGAATTTATTTCTGAA
>NC_089789.1:19786105-19816105 GCF_040412425.1 Macrobrachium rosenbergii
GCGTCTGACACCGCTATAGGTGCCAACAACACAGGCCACCACTGGCCAATCCCCAAAGACACAGAAGCATCAGTCTGCCCATCACGTTGGCTTATGCTTTTAAAAAAAAGTCTAATATCAGAAACATGTTAGTTTCACTAAATGACAACAGAAACATTTCTTGATGGTCTCATTAAACATAGAACACCCCACCAACACACACACTCTCTCTCTCTCTCTCTCTCTCTCTCTCTCTCTCTCTCTCTCTCTCTCTCTCTCTCTCTCTCACATTTCTTCAATCTACCTTTTTCCTTGGAAACCTGAATTTCAAGTCAATGGCCCTATGGGCGTATTCCATACCAATAGGGTTCATCTTCTCTCTCTCTCTCTCTCTCTCTCTCTCTCTCTCTCTCTCTCTCTCTCTCTCTCTCTCTCTCTCTCTCTCTCCACCATTTCTTCAATTTTCTTTTTTCTTTAGAAACTTGAATTTCAAGTCAATGGCTCCTATGGACTTGTTCTCTTTGAATAGGGTTCATTGTCTCTCTCTCTCTCTCTCTCTCTCTCTCTCTCTCTCTCTCTCTCTCTCAACATTTCTTCAATTTTTTTTTCTTTGAAACTTGAATTTGAAGTCAATGGCTCTTATGGGCTTGTTCCCTTTGAATAGGGCTCATTCTCTCTCTCTCTCTCTCTCTCTCTCTCTCTCTCTCTCTCTCCACCATTTCATCAATTTTCTTCTTTTTCTTTGGAAACTTGAATTTCAAGTCAATGGCTCTTATGGCTTGTTCTCTTTGAATAGGGCTCATCCTCTCTCTCTCTCTCTCTCTCTCTCTCTCTCTCTCTCTCTCTCTCTCTCTCTCTCTCCACCATTTCTTCAATTTTCTTTTTCTTTGAAACTTGAATTTCAAGCCAATGGCTCTTCCCTTTGAATAGGGTTCATCGTCTCTCTCTCTCTCTCTCTCTCTCTCTCTCCACCATTTCTTCAATTTTCTTTTTCTTTGGAAACTTGAATTTCAAGTCAATGGCTCTTATGGACTTGTTCTCTTTGAATAGGGTTCTCTCTCTCTCTCTCTCTCTCTCTCTCTCTCTCTCTCTCTCTCTCTCTCTCTCTCCACCATTTCTTCAATTTTCTTTTTTTCTTTGGAAACTTGAATTTCAAGTCAATGGCTCTTATGGGCTTGTTCCCTTTGAATAGGGCTCATCGTCTCTCTCTCTCTCTCTCTCTCTCTCTCTCTCTTTCTCTCTCTCCACCATTTCTTCAATTTTCTTTTTTTCTTTGGAAACTTGAATTTCAAGCCAATGGCTCTTATGGGCTTGTTCCCTTTGAATAGGGTTCATCGTCTCTCTCTCTCTCTCTCTCTCTCTCTCTCTCTCCCACCATTTTCTTCATTTTCTTTTTTCTTTGGAAACTTGAATTTCAAATCAATGGCTCTTATGGTCTTGTTCCCTTTGAATAGGGTTCATCGTCTCTCTCTCTCTCTCTCTCTCTCTCTCTCTCTCTCTCTCTCTCTCTCTCTCTCCTTCAATTTTCTTTTTCTTTGAAACTTGAATTTCCCAATTTCTTCTCTCTCTCTCTCTCTCTTCCACCATTTCTTCAATTTTCTTCTCTTCCTATTTGAGGAGTTATCCATTTTTTCATCCCATCCTTTCTCTTCATCCACTAGATAAGGATTGCATCCTTCCCTTCCGCTGCTCATTTACCAATATTTTGTATCAGTCTCGTCAACTTTTATCTCGGTAGTGTTTATCTTTCCATCTTCCATCTTTTCATATTTTATCTCTCTTATATCTTTTATCTCTTCCATTTGAAGTAGAATGAGGACAGGATTAATAACTAAGAGCTTTTGCAACGGTCTAAAAAATTATGTTGCAATGTGCATCCAAAGGCTTATGATGATTTTCTTTCAAGAAATTAAATTGCGTTGGAAGAGTGTAAATGTTTAGAGGGATTAATATCCTAATAGTCATACAAATGAGAGAGAGAGAGAGAGAGAGAGAGAGAGAGAGAGAGAGAGAGAGAGAGAGAGAGAGAGAGAGAGAGAGAGAGAGAGAGACTTCCAGTTTCATATTTTCTCCTGTGAGCCTAGAGTTGATGCGAATTAAGTGATTTTTACGGTGCTTTCTGCCCATTTCTTACCATCCGTTCTCTCTCTGGGCCCTTCTCACTTAGCTGTCCAACTTCTTCAACTTTCCCTTGCTGTCAACTCACATTTACGAACAACATTTCATTTGGAAAGCACTTTCTTAACCAATTAATAATAATAATAATAATAATAATAATAATAATAATAATAATAATAATAATAATAATAATAATAATAATAATAATAATGTTTCTCTTATTCATATTTTCTTTTAGAACAAAATAGCGACGCAATTTAACCAGATAAAAGCTGTCGAGAAAAGAGGTGACTGAGTAAAACCCGAGGAGATGAAAGAATAAAAAATAAAATTGACGAGGCGAAAAGAAAAATGTGAAATAAAAGCCAATACAGTAAAATATGACGAAATATAAGCAGAAAAGATGAAGAGTGATGAAAACGACACCAAAGATCGGAAAATATGCGAATTAAGGAACACTTTGCAACCATTATTAAAAGGGAGATGAGGGAAGAAAAGATGAAAAATGAAGGACAGTTCAAAGAGAAAGAGTAAGGGGAAAGGATGCCCATAGAGAGAGAGAGAGAGAGAGAGAGAGAGAGAGAGAGAGAGAGAGAGAGAGAAGGGGAATAAAAAAATTTTAGAGAGAGGGAGAGAGAGAGAGAAATCTAAGATTCAAACGAAAATGATAATTCAGGATTCAACTGAAAACATATTACTTCCTTCAAGTTAACATATGAGAGAGAGAGAGAGAGAGAGAGAGAGAGAGAGAGAGAGAGAGAGAGAGAGAGAGAGAGAGAGAGTCAGCATCCAAGTCAATAAACCAATTGTACAGCTCCTTTTGCTCTTGGAATCTGCGAGAAGAGATCTGGTGAACGTTTTCTATCTATAACTTTTGGAGTAATCCTGATTTATCTCTTTATACATTTAGCGAATGAATATCATTAGTAATTGAAATAACCATTAATCAGGTTTTGCCAACTGCCCAACCAACTACTCACTTTGTAAAACTGATTAACGGAATATCTTGCAGTTGGTCCGATGCGAAAATTGTATCCTCATTTGTATTCTATGTAATTTAGAAAAATGACCAATCAGCGGCTGAACCAGTATTCCGAGAGGGAGTTATAATGAACGATACACAGAAATTTATGATTCCGTTACTAAAATTATGACAAGGAAGTATATATAGACACAAACACACAAACACACACACACATTATTTATATGTATGTATGTATGTATATATATATATATATATATATATATATATATATATATATGTATATATATATATTTTATATGATAATATATATATATATATATATATATATATATATATATATATATATATATATATATATATATATATATATATATATATAAAAAGATATATATTATTTATATTTATATATGATAAATATATATACTGCATATATAAACATAAGTATATATATTTATATATAATATAAATATAAATATCTAGTATATATAGACGCGAGACAGAGACAGAGGAAGAGGAATGGTCTTGTTAACATAAAGAAAGACTGATGTTACCTCGAAGAGAGATGGAAAGAAAAACGCAGAATTCTATAGAGGGGAAATTCATCCGTGTATATTTCTATTTGCTCGCGGATTAGTGAATCCCCCTTCTGCTAACCAGAAGAATTATTTCGCGCCACTGAAAACAATTCATCATCTTTTTTCTTTTTTCATTTGACGTTGATTGGCGGAAGGACAATATAATCCTTCAATAACACGTCAGTATCGTAAGGAAAACAGGGTGGCGATGGAATGCGTCGCTATTGTCATATCAGATTTACATGTGAAGTTTCAGAACGCGATTTTTTTTTTTTTTTTTATTTTTTTTTTTTTGGCATGAGTTGTTGGGAATGAAGTTTTTTCTTTAGAGATATAAGGGTGATAAAGAACAGAATTGAGTATTAGCAAAATCAGGTAACTCATGGAGCAAAAGAAGTTACGCAAAGAATTTTCAAGTAATTCAGAGAGAGAGAGAGAGAGAGAGAGAGAGAGAGAGAGAATATGTTTCCAGTATCTAAATAAACACTTACTTCTGATCTCTCTCCTCTCTCTCTCTCTCTCTCTCTCTCTCTTTCCATACCTAGTTATAAGCCACAGGGTCAACTAATTTCAGTTGTACATAATTCACTGCTTATGTCAACAAACGCATACTGGATTTTACGGGCTGCCTCTATCTCCCGTTCTTGTCCGTTCGAAAAGAGAACGCAGGTCCTTCATTTCGAGAGCTGAGTGGCCTAAAACTACGCTACGAGGACACACACACACACACACACACACACAGAGAGAGAGAGAGAGAGAGAGAGAGAGAGAGAGAGAGAGAGAGAGAGTATTATTTTATGATATCTAGGTAGAATAACACATGCTCAGATAAATTTCGGTCAAAGACAAGGATAAATAAGAAAATAAGTATTGACTGACCGACTGAGGGAGAGAGAGAGAGAGAGAGAGAGAGAGAGAGGTATTTGTTAACGTTAAGTGAAAAGACAAAAACTCGGTCAAAAAAGTAGGTAGATAATTAGATAAGGAGAGAGAGAGAGAGAGAGACAGAGAGAGAGAGAGAGAGAGAGATTACGTCACTGAGTATCTTTTCTTCCCAACCTCCCTCCATCGCGGACTTTCCAAGTTTCTCGATCTCTCATTCCAAAAGTTCAGCCATTTTTTTCTTTATCTCCGTCACAGCCGGCATGTTAATGTCTCGCACGAGATAAAAGTGGCGAACGAAAGGTGGGAGAGATTATATGCGCGGAGATAAAAGCTGACGGAATTAAAGATGGCGGGAGCGATACAAATCATTGGGAAATGAGCGAATGAAAGCCGATTACAATCATCATTTGCAGGAAGGACAGGAAGAAAGAGAGAGAGGGAAGGGACTAAATAGATCAAAGAGGAAGATGGAAGGGGAATAAAAAGAACCGTAGAAAAGAAAAGATACAGAGAAATAAATGAAAGGGAAGGAGAGATTACTTCAATAACCTTTTGAACGAAAACTCTGTAGTTGATTCTCAGTTGAAATATGTAACTGGAAAATAAAAATGAATAATTTGCAAACAGACAGACAACATAGACGTATACATCATTAAACCTAATTACTTCAAACTAAAGCGGAGACAATTACAGACTCAGAATAAAGTCTGATATTAATCTTGAAAGCTAAAAAAGCAACACAATTAACATTCACAGGACAAATTAACGCTACTAGAAAATGAAATGCTTGACAGCAAAACATCTTATCAGTGATATTCCTTATTTATCTTTCGGCGACCAGAGTTTTGTTCACATTTTTACAACGATTTTCATGGATATATATATATATATATATATATATATATATATATATATATATATATATATATATATATATATATATATATATATATATATATATATATATATATATATTTATATATATATGTATATATGTGTGTGTGTGAACGTGTCTTTCTTTTTTTTTTACGTGTTTTGGCTAAAAAGCTTTATAATAACAATAAAAAAAATTACTATGCCTTATATAAAACTTTTTTGGACTCTGAAACATCTTGGCTAAAAAAAAAGGAGTTTTTGCACCTTAATTTTACTACATATCCCTTTCACTGGCACTTATTTTCTTCACATCTGGGTAGCTTACTCGGTGGAACTTAATTTATTAAAGTAAAATGAGTTTAGCCTGTGCGGTATAAAAATATGAACATTTATAATTATTAGTAAAAGTTTCCGTTTATTTATATTTAGATAGCCAAAAGAACGATAAGAGTCAGCATTATAAGAATCAGGGAAATATGCATTTCAACAAATACCAATCCTTATGGCCCGTACGTTATGTAGCCTCCAGAAATTTGGGCTAAGGTACTTTTAACGCTAAATTTTTAGTAACTCCGGGCTGGAAGGCGGCAAGTCTAATCGTTGTGTTTATTAGCGTTAGAATGTCGTTGTTACACACAGGAAAAGCATGTGGATACACACTGCCTATTATTATTATTATTATTATTATTATTATTATTATTATTATTATTATGATGATGAAAAAATACACGCTGATATGTGTAAATATATATATTTTAAAGTATTTAAACAACTATAAAATATATATTGTCGTTTATATCACCATGGATTTTTAGTGACTCAGGTGAACTATGAGATTTCTATAAATTATTATTATTATTATTATTATTATTATTATTATTATTATTATTATTATTATTATTATTATTATTCACAATGCTTAATTAAACATTCATATGGATCAAGCAGATGTAAGGTATTAGCATGCTAAACACCTACCACAGAATACAAGAGCATGGTAAAATGGTAAAAAAAAAAGCAACACAGCACAGTAAACAAATAAACAAGACAAAGATACTTACTAAATAAATAAATAAAGAAAATCCGAGTAAAGCAATATTTGTTATTGCCATTGTCATGTCCTTCCGAGGTGGGCGGCCGCTCCCATGGGCGCCTCCGGGTTCTATTGCGTTAAGACCCCGACATACTCCACGACCAGGTCCTATTTTCATTTTCCCCTGAACCCGACAGAGTAAACAAATCCTTCATGGCATCTGCAGTGGTAGGACCCTCCCCAGGGACTCTGGAGGGGTGGGGGCAGGTCCCAATTTTGCCTTTCTGTGAATAAGCCTCAAGACAATGCTCTCCGAGAACGAAAGGGCGTTTGTGTATGTGTGTATGTATATATGTTTTTGTGTGTGTTTGTGTCTGTGCGCGCGCATGTGTGTTTCTAGGAGTGCGTTTGTTTGTGCTTGCATATGTGTGCGTGCCTGGTACATCACATTTTAAGGGAGTCTATCAAGGGGTGCGATTCTCACTTGCTGTCCAAGTTCAGATAGAGTGGATTCGTCAGCCAGGTTTGAACGAATGTGCTTATGTGTGCTTGTGTGTGTATTATGCGTGTGTGTGGGCGTGTGTGTTTGTGGACCCAATTCTAAAGTAATAAATACCAAAGCACATTTCTTCCTATAAGTCCAAATGAGCTAATACTAGATTCGCCAGTTGACACATCTCTGTTAGACTATTACTTTCTATGGTAGTACTACCAAAGGGCGCTACTCTCACTTACGATCAAGTTAATTTTTGTAGGAATTTCCACACTGCTTTTACCAGGACTCTCAAAAGTTACTCCGTGATCAAGTTCATTTTTGTAGGAATTTCCACACTGCTTTTACCAGGACTCTCAAAAGTTACTCCGTGATATTTGACTTCTGAAATAAACAAGTAAAAAATGCACTGAAATTTTCTGTACAGCCGCTACAGCGTATAATCAAGGCCACCGAAAACAGATCTATCTTCCGGTGGTCTCGGTATAGTGCTATATGAGCCGCGGCCTATGAAACTTTAACCACGACCCCGGTGGTGGCCTATCCTATGTCGTTGCCAGAAGCACGATTATGGCTAAATTTAACCTTAAATAAAATAAAACTACTGAGGTTCGAGGACTGCAATTTGGTATGTTTGGTGATTGTAGGGTGGATGATCGACATACCAATTTGCAGCCCTCTAGACTCAGTAGTTTTTAAGATCTGAGGGCGGAGAAAAAGTGCGGGCAGAATAAAGTGCGGACGGACAGACAAAGCCGGGACAATAGTTTTCTTTTACAGAAAACTAAACGAAAGAAGAAGAATGGAAGAAGGAGAGAAGGATGAGGCGGAAAGAAAACAGCGGGAAAAGAAGGCGAAGAAATGGGGCATGAAGTCTGGCCGTCAACGGCAAATCCATTTTGACTGATTCCGAAACAATGGAGACAAAGAGAGTTTTAGCCAAAATTTGTCTCGATGCTTCTTTTCATTCATTTACGATTATCATTCTTATTCATTCATTATATGTATAGTGCCAACTCATATAAAATCAGTAAAGAATACCCTTCAATTACTTATGAAGTTATCCTTTATAGGACGAACTTGTAGGAAAAATAGAAAGAGAATGTTGGGAGAAATACAACAGAATTAAAAGAAAAATAACCTAAATATAAGAAGAGATTGTCATTTATAACAGAACTACGATTCTGGCACAACTGTGGTGTAGTTTGCAAAGGCAATTTCTGCCATCTAATTCAGATTGCAATGACAAAAAATAGTACGATGGTTAAAGTCGTAGTCTATGAGATTTGGGCAACAGCAGACTTAGCAGTAGTTCATCAACGTCATCATTTGATATAGTGTAATAATTTTAATGTTCACGACTCAAACTCCCTTTTATTTCAGATCGGATGTCGGATAATGTTCTTACGTTCTCTTCTGAAATTACAAATTCATGTTGCTTTTTTCTATATTTTGATTTGAGTATATATATATATATATATATATATATATATATATATATATATATATATATATATATATATATATATATATATATATATATATATATATATATATATATATATATATATATATATATATATATATATATATATATATATATATATATATATATTCTGTATATATATATATAATATATATGTATATATATATATGTATATATATATATATATATATATATATATATATATATATATATATATGTAATTCTAATAGCCACAATGCCCTCTTCTTCGCGCTTTTTGGATATGCTTGTAACTACGAAGCCGTAACTCGTGGTCAGGTCAGCAACGTGACCTCCTTTGTGGTAAAGGTGACCTGGGTTCTGTCTCCCCAAGACCGGCAATCACAAGTCTCTTCAATTTCTTGTGTTTGGATGTTACGGCTTCGTAGTTACAAGCATATCCAAAAAGCAATGAAGAATTCAAGAAGTTAAGAGGGCATTGTGGCTATAAGAATTACATATGTGTCTGGTAAAAGTGACCAGTAGATTCTACATATATATATATATATATATATATATATATATATATATATATATATATATATATATATATATATATAAACTATATATATATTTATATATATATATATATATGTATATATATATAAATATATATATATTTATATATATATATATAAATATATATATATTTATATATATATATATATATATATATATATATATATATATATATATATATATATATATGTGTATATGTATATATATATATATATATATATATATGTGTGTGTGTCTGTGTTTGTGTCTGTGCTTGTGTGTGTGTATAGTTTCACTAGTAAGCTGTTTCACTTAGAATGGGATGACTTCAGAGAAAAGATATCAAAAGTTGCTGGTGAATCAAGGATCAACCACATTAGCGTGCGAGTGTATATGTGTGCGTATGTATAAGTGTGAGCTTTTTCATGCTCATAGTAATATTTAACCCAACTATGTCATATACACCTGCTCATTGCTATTTCCTCTGGCGACTTCGGATAACAAAATTACCGTAGACACGTCTTTTGCGCCCCATCCACACATTCCTTTTATGTCCCGTCGTGTTTAGCAATGCAGAAGTTTTTATTTCTTACATATACACACTCATAACTTCTTTCTCTGCATCTTTCCCACTTGTATGTGGGGTCGATGTTTCTGACAGCTTTCCTCAACCTGGCTCGGTCAAACACATTGTCCTCTGACAGTTGTTTTTCTCTCAGATCTTCTCTAACTACATCCATCCACCTCCGCTTCGGTCTTCCTCTTGCTCTCAGACCACCAGGTACCTCCATCTGCATCACTCTCCTCCCTACATGTGTCTCACCACTTCTCATCACATGGCCATACCACTGCAGACTTTTTTCCTGGCCCTTCTTTGATAGTTTACGACTTTAATAGTTCCTCTTATTCTTTCATTTTTTATCCTGTCCATTTTTGTTACTCCACACATCCACATGGGCATTTTCATCTCTACCGCATCCAATTCTTCTCTTGCACTCTCTTTACCGGCCATGTTTCTGCTCCATACATGAAAGCTGGTCTCACTACTGTCTTATTCACTCTTTCTTTAACAGTTTATATTGATTCTGCAGTCGCACAAGACGCCTGACATCTTTCTCCAATTTTTCCATCCAGCCTGCACTCTGTGTGTTATTTCTACATCCAAATTTCCATCATCAGCCACTGTTGAACCAAGATACTTTAATTTTTCTACTCGGTTCAACCTTGTCCCTTCCATACTAATCTCGGAGTCTTGATCTTCATTAAAACTTAGGTATTCAGCCTTCTTCCTACTGACCTTAAACCTGTTTTCCAGTACCTTCCTCCATTGCTCTAGTTTTGACTCCACTACCCATCTGTTGGTGCTGCATAACACGATGTCATCAGCAAACAACATGTACCAGGGGATTGATCTCTTATTCCTTGAGATAGCACACCCATTATCAGGTCAGAAAGATATGAACTTTAAGCAGATCCCAGATGTAAACCAACTCGTACTGGTATCCATTCAGTTAACCCAACACTGCTTCTAACCTGCGTTTTTGCTCCTTCATACATATCTTGGACCAACCTCACATACTTCTCCGGTGTTCCCTTTGCTCGCATGCACCTCCAAACCTATTGGCGTGGTACTTTATCGCATGCCTTTTCCAAATCTATAAATACTATGTGCAGTCCTTTCTGCTTTTCCCGGTGTTTTTCATCATCTGTCGGAGGGCAAACACTGCATCTGTCGTTCCTCTTCCTGGCATGAAACCAAACTGTTCTTCACCAACAGATGTTTCTTTTCTAATTCTTTGACCAATTATTCTTAACCAGATTTTCACGGTGTGAGACATTAACTTTATTCCACTGTAGTTTGCACAATCCTGGATGTCACCCTTCTCTTTATAGATAGGAACAATAAAGCTTTTTCTCCATTCTTTTGGTATCTTTTCCAACCACTGGGGTAGACAATCCAGTCCAACACAGTGCCGGTCCCAGAGCCCGTCATGAAGAGCAATCAGCCATAAAATCCAGCCAAAACCAAATATACACACACTTTTATATATATACCATATGAGCTATATTAATATATATATATATATATGGCCCGATATATATTATATTATATATATATATATATATATGTATAAATGGGGATTATATATATATAAATATATATATATATATATATATATATATATATATATATGTATATATAAATATATAGCCAAATATATATATATATATATATATATATATATATATATTATATATATATATATATATGTTTATATATATAATATATATATATATACATATATATATATATATATATATATGTATATATATATGTATATATATATATATATATATATATATATATATATATATATATATATATATATATTTAAAAAGGAGCCATAAAATATATATATATATATATATTTCGGGAGACAGTTGTATCCGAAATATATAGCAGATGTTTATATATATAATATATTAGATGGAATTGTTTTTAAAATATATATATATATATATATATATATATATATATATATATATATATATATATATATATATTATACATATATATGACTATCACATCACAGTGATTCATATACAAGCATTAGACTACAAACGTCCTTTAATATCCAATTTGATCTGTGCTCGGAAATAATATATTTTCACACTATTTACTGAAGGGGATTTTTGTTGATAATAAGTTATGAACTCCTCGAAACCAACGAAAGACAAGAACTCAGGACTACAGTGAAATTTTTAACACGGCCCACTTCGGTAACATATATATGAAAATATATTATTTCTAGATATATATATATATATTATATATATATATATATATATATATATATATATATATATATATATTATATATATATATATACATATATATACATATATATCCTTCTATATATATATATATATATATATATATATATATATATATATATATATATATATATATATATATATATATATATATATATATATATATATATATTATACATGTTTCTCATAAGAGGAAGTGGGCCCCGAGACAAAACTGGGAAAAGATCTGTGCCCCATTCACACGTTTACTGCAGACTATGAACATGACTTCCGCAAAATTAACCTTTTCATACACCTAAACATATTATCGGCATATATAGGCACGTTTACATGCTTTCAGGATGTCAAAGCCTAGTGCTACTTTCATATATATATTTATATATATATATATATATATATATGTATATATATATATATATATATATATATATATATATATATATATATAAAGAAAAAGAAGAAGTATATATATATAAATATATATATATATATATATATATATATATATATATATATATATATATATATATATATATATATATATATATATATATATGACACATACACACACATATATATATACATATATATATATATATATATATATATATATATATATATATATATATATATATATATATACATATATGTATATATATATAGAGACCAACCTTCCCGTTCTCATGTTCTCCGACCCATCATGGCTGCCACTTTAAGCGAGATGAGCAATAATGATCGGCGCACTTTTAATCCTGATTTCCTGTGGACGAGCTTTCTCTCTCTCTCTCTCTCTCTCTCTCTCTCTCTCTCTCTCTCTCTCTCTCTCTCTCTCTTCCGAGACCCACAAAAGATTCAAGACAAACCTCTTCTCGTAAGTAAGTGGTTTATGGCGTGAAGATGTGTTTCGTTTCCTCATATAACGTTTTTTTTTATCTCACTAAGTGTATTGATGTAGCTTTATCATTTTTATATAAATTTTGTAGTAAAATAACTGAAATTTTTATTATCGGACATTCTGTAATTAACTGATCTTTTATAACTGTCTCGTGTGAATGTCTTGTGTGAGGCATCATTAATCCTAAAAATTGCTGTAAATTTAATCTGATCAAATATTTAGTTACCGCTTCCGTCAACTTTATTGCAGAGACGCCAGGCAAATGTAAACCAAATTATCAATCTGTCAATGCGAGAAGCATGGAAATTCATGAATTAGAACTTTCATTGCCTCAGAAATCTTTCTTGTTTTTATTCCCGGATTATAAATAAACATGGGAATCTGGGAATGCGTGATAAAGAAGGGAATTCCAGAGCATAACAGCTGAAGGGAAGATTTCCACATTTTAGGTACTTGATGCTGTGACCTGAAGGGTCCTCGGAAACACATAACCTTATGATTACAGTGTAGTATGAATCACCTCCCTGCAAATCATTTCAAGAGTAATTGAAGAAATTACGGGTCCCAGCAACAACTGGACCACCCAAAAGATTATTTCTTGTAAGTATATCTTCCAGGTTTATGAGGTAACGAAATGAATGGTAATAGTTTGATATAACTGATATAAAACACCCTTTCCCTCATAAAATTACAATCTGCCATATTTATAGGCAAGATGAAAGTCAATATCAACTCTCTCTCTCTCTCTCACACAGACTCTGTGTTTCATTTATCAGACTTCGATAACTATAAATATTACCAAGTTGATGAAGGGACATGGCAATGACATACTGACATTTAATGTTCACCAATTGATTAGTCATTCGTTGTATTTTTTTTTTTTTTTTTTTGCGTTGATTTATCCTATTCATACTGACGAACGCCCTACATATTTTGTGTGACAAACACAAATGGAGTTTGTGTATTGTGACAAATATAAATACTGTTTGTTTGTTTTGACGGACATTATTGAGTTTATTTTTTCATACATAATCGAAGTATCTTTTGTCGTAATATGAATAAAGCACAAATTAAGTATGTTTGTTTATTCTAACAGACACAAATAACATTTTGTTTGTAATGAGAACCATGAATGCATTGTTTGCTTCATCGTGGTCCTCTCTCCCTCAATTAGCTTTTTTGAGTCTCATGGTGGACCATTACCTGTTACTTAAGGCTCTGAAGGTGTTTTCAAGGTATTCGCCACCGGCACCTTCAGAGGAGCTGCTTAAGAAGGTGATGGCAATTCGTTTCGAATCCCATTTGGTTACCCAACGGCGCCCAGCCTTGGGCCTCTCATGCCTTCACGTTCCATAGACCTTTATATTCCAATTTTGACCTGTTTATATTTTTATAAATCTTACTTCAATATGGTCTTTTTATACCCAAGAATTAGTATAAACTTACTATTCACGATCTATCGCTTGATTTGTCATGTCTTAAGTAGTCAGAGAGCTGGAGGAAGGAATAAAACAAGAAGTTGACCTAGCGCTTTCGCGTTTTCGCATTCCTGATAACAGGAAAGTGCTATGTCAACTCGTTTATTCCTTCCTCCAGCTCTCTGAAACACGAAACTCGGCTGGGTCATCTCGTTTATTACCCCTCCAGCTCTCTGAATCACGAAGGCGTTAGGTCAGCTTGTTTATTCCTTCCTCCAACTCTCTGAAACACAAAAGCGCTAGGTCAGCTCGTTTACTCCTTCCTCCAACTCTCTGAATCACGAAAGTGCTAGGTCAGCTCGTTTATTCCTTCCTCCAGCTCTCTGAAACACGAAAGCGCTAGATCAGCTCGTTTATTCCTTCTTCCAGCTCTCTGAAACACGAAAGTGCTAGGTCAGCTCTTTTGTTCCTTCCTCCATCTCTCTGAAGCACGAAAGCTCTAGGTCAGCTAGTTTCCTCCTTCCTCCAGCTCTCTGAAACACGAAAGCGCTAGGTCAGCTCGTTTGTTCCTTCCTCCAGTTCTCTGGAACACGAAAGCGCTAGGTCATCTCGTTTGTTCCTTCCTCCAGCTCTCTGAAAAACGAAAGCGCTAGGTCAGCTCTTTTGTTCCTTCCTCCAGCTCTCTGAAAAACGAAAACGCTAGGTCAGCTTGTTTTTTCCTTCCTCCAGCTCTCTGAAAAACGAAAGCGCTAGGTCAGCTCTTTTGTTCCTTCCTCCAGCTCTCTGAAAAACGAAAGCGCTAGGTCAGCTCTTTTGTTCCTCCCTCCAGCTCTCTGAAACACGAAAGCGCTAGGTCCGCTCTTTTGTTCCTCCCTCCAGCTCTCTGAAACATGATAGCGCTAGGTCAGCTCTTTTGTTCCTCCCTCCAGCTCTCTGAAACACGAAAGCGCTAGGTCAACTCTCATTAACTTCCTTCCTCCAGCTCTCTGAAACACAAAAGCGCTAGGTCAGCTCGTTTGTTCCTTCCTCCAGCTCTCTGAAAACACAAAAAGCGCTTAGGTCAGCTCGTTTGTTCCTCCCTCCAGCTCTCTGAAACACGAAAGCGCTAGGTCAGCTCGTTTGTTCCTCCCTCCAGCTCTCTGAAAAACGAAAGCGCTAGGTCAGCTCTTTTGTTCCTCCCTCCAGCTCTCTGAAACACGAAGGCACTAGGTCAGCTCGTTTGTTCCTTCCTCCAGCTCTCTGAAAAACGAAAGCGCTTGGTCAGCTCTTTTGTTCCTCCTCCAGCTCTCTGAAACACGAAAGCGCTAGGTCAGCTCGTTTACTCCTTCCTCCAGCTCTCTGAAAAATGAAAGCGCTAGGTCAGCTCTTTTGTTCCTTCCTCCAGCTCTCTGAAACACGAAAGCGCTAGGTCTGCTCGTTTGTTCCTTCCTCCAGCTCTCTGAAAAACGAAAGCGCTAGGTCTGCTCGTTTGTTCCTTCCTCCAGCTCTCTGAAACACGAAAGCGCTAGGTCTGCTCGTTTATTCCTTCCTCCAGCTCTCTGAAACACAAAAGCGCTAGGTCAGCTCGTTTGTTCCTTCCTCCAGCTCTCTGAAACACGAAAGCGCTAGGTCTGCTCGTTTGTTCCTTCCTCCAGCTCTCTGAAACACGAAACACTAGGTCAGCTTCGTTTATCCTTCCTCCAGCTCTCTGAAACACAAAACACTAGGTCAGCTCGTTCGTTCCTTCCTCCAGCTCTCTGAAAACGAAAGCGCTAGGTCAGCTCGTTTGATCCTTCCTACAGCTCTCTGAAACACGAAAGCGCTAGGTCAGCTCGTTTACTCCTTCCTCCAGCTCTCTGAAACACAAAAGCGCTAGGGCAGCTCGTTCGTTCCTTCCTCCAGCTCTCTGAAAAACGAAAGCGCTAGGTCAGCTCTTTTGTTCCTTCCTCCAGCTCTCTGAGACACGAAAGTGCTAGGTCAGCTCGTTTATTCCTTCCTCCAGCTCTCTGAAACACAAAAGCACTAGGTCAGCTCGTTTACTTCTTCCTCCACCTATCTGAAACACGAAAGCGCTAGGTCAGGTCGTTTACTCCTTCCTCCAGCTCTCTGAAACACGAAAGCGCTAGGTCTGCTCGTTTGTTCCTTCCTCCAGCTCTCTGAAACACGAAAGTGCTAGGTCAGCTCATTTATTCCTTCCTCAAGCTCTCTGAAACACGAAAGCGCTAGGTTTGCTCGTTTGTTCCTTCCTCCAGCTCTCTGAAAAACGAAAGCGCTAGGTCTGCTCGTTTGTTCCTTCCTCCAGCTCTCTGAAACACGAAAGCGCTAGGTCTGCTCATTTGGTCCTTCCTCCAGCTCTCTGAAACACGAAAGTGCTAGGTCAGCTCGTTTATTCCTTCCTCCAGCTCTCTGAAACACGAAAGTGCTAGGTCAGCTCGTTTATTCCTTCCTCCAGCTCTCTGAAACACGAAAGCGCTAGGTCAGCTCGTTTATTCCTTCCTCCAGCTCTCTGAAACACGAAAGCACTAGGTCAGCTCGTTTATTCCTTCCTCCAGCTCTCTGAAACACGAAAGCGCTAGGTCTGCTCGTTTATTCCTTCCTCCAGCTCTCTGAAGCACGAAAGCTCTAGGTCAGCTCGTTTACTTCTTCCTCCAGCTCTCTGAAACACAGAAGCGTAGGTCATCTCTTTTGTTCCTTCCTCCAGCTCTCTGAAACAAGAAAGCGCTAGGTCAACTCGTTTATTCCTTCCTCCAGCTCTCTGAAACACGAAAGCGCTAGGTCAGCTCATTTATTCGTTCCCCCAGCTCTCTGAAACACGAAAGCGCTAGGTCAACTCGTTTTTTCCTTCCTGCAGCTCTCTGAAACACGAAAGCACTAGGTCAGCTCTTTTGTTCCTTCCTCCAGCTCTCTGATACACGAAAGCACTAGGTCAGCTTGTTTATTCCTTCCTCCAGCTCTCTCAAATACGAAAGTGCTAGGTCAGCTCTTTTGTTCCTTCCTCCAGCTCTCTGAAACACGAAAGTGCTAGGTCAGCTCATTTATTCCTTCCTCCAGCTCTCTGAAACACGAAAGTGCTAGGTCAGCTCATTTATTCCTTCCTCCAGCTCTCTGAAACACGAAGGCGCTAGGCCAGCTCGTTTATTCCTTTCCTCCAACTCTCTGAAACACGAAGGCGCTAGGTCAGTTCATTTATTCCTTCCTTCCTAGCTCTGAAACACGAAGGCGCTAGGTCAGCTCATTTATTCCTTCCTCCAACTCTCTGAAACACGAAAGCGCTAGTTCACCTCGTTTATTCCTTCCTCCAGCTCTCTGAAACACGAAAGCGCTAGGTCAGCTCGTTTATTCCTTCCTCCAGCTCTCTGAAACACGAAAGCGCTAGGTCAGCCCGTTTACTCCTTCCTCCAGCTCTCTGAAACACGATTGCGCTAGGTCAGCTCGTTTATTCCTTCCTCCAGCTCTCTGACATCGTATTATTCATTTTCAGGGTACATGTTTATTTTTTCTCAAAAGTTAAATATATATTTTCTTTAAAGGCATTAAAGAAGGTCGAGAATCGGAGGGATTTTTTTTTTACTAGAGGCAGCCAGATCTTCAAGTGACACTTGGCTAAAAGTTTAAGCTGGTGCAGGCCAGCTCTCGTCCCGTCCTCTAAGCTTTGGGTGGTGAATTCATTACTTGACGGAAAGAGATACATTCAGTAAGTGATAAAGAGAGAGAGAGAGAGAGAGAGAGAGAGAGAGAGAGAGAGAGAGAGAGAGAGAGAGAGGATCTGATACAGGACAGGTGCAGAAAAGAATTGTGCAACTAAGAGAGATAGAGAAGAGACTTTTGATATATGATATATATATATATATATATATATATATATATATATATATATATATATATATATATATATATATATATATATATATAGAGAGAGAGAGAGAGAGAGAGAGAGAGAGAGAGAGAGAGAGAGAGGTGAAATCTGTTTTAGAGAGAGTGAGAGTGAGAGCGAGTAAACATGAAATGGCGCATTAATTAGCTATGCAGAGAGAACGAGATTGAATAAGAGAGAGAGAGAGAGAGAGAGAGAGAGAGAGAGAGAGAGGGGCGTAATTCACTACTCTAGAGCCAAAATATTGTAGAAAATATTGGAAGGGAGCGAATCCTCTCCCCGGTGAAGTAAAGGCAGTGTCCATAAGCATTACTCTCGGCAAGTGTGATTGCCTCGGTTAAAACGACCACCTTTTATTGCGACCATTTGTAGGTTCTAGATCAGCTCGAAAATGCTATAATTGACCCACCATTTGCCGGCTGGTTCAGAATTATCTGGCTGGATCCAATTTATTTTCTTTTAATGTTCTATCATACTTCTCCTCTTAATGGCCTTTTTATCTTATCTCCTATGCATATTTGTTAACATTCTGAGCAAAGATACCAGTAACAGATGATTATTTACTCCAGTAAATCAGCTGGGACATATCCTATGCATAAGCATACGCGCTAATCAGCAACGTCAACGCTATCCAAGATCGAACACAGAACTCTGGGATTCATTTTTCTGCTTTCGCTTTCCCTCCTTTATGAATCAGGTTTATGACTTCCTTCGAAGATTACGCCAGCTCTTTTATTTCCTTCCTTATTTTATCGCTTTTGTCAAACTTTGACTAAAAGCAATCTATTTCTGCCCAGAAGGAATCTTAACTCTTAAAAAAATTAATTACAAGATATTTGCATCTAGTTACCAAGAACAACCGTACATATACATGAACCATTTGCATCTAGTTATCAAGAACAACCGTACATATACGTGCACCATTTGCATCTAGTTATCAAGAACAACCGTACATATACGTGCACCATTTGCATCTAGTTATCAAGAACAACCATACATTTACGTGCACCATTTGCATCTAGTTACCAAGAACAACACATATACGTACATTTGCATAGTTATCAAGAACAACCATTTGCATCTAGTTACCAAGAACAACCGTACATATACGTGCACCATTTGCATCTAGTTATCAAGAACAACCGTACATATACGTGCACTATTCGCACCTGGTTGCCAAGAACGACCATTTGCATCTAGTTACCAAGATCAACCGTACATATACACCATTTGCATCTAGTTACCAAGAACAACCGTACATATACGTGCACCATTTGCATCTAGTTACCAAGAACAACCATACATTTACGTGCACCATTTGCATCTAGTTACCAAGAACAACCGTACATATACGTGCACCATTTGCATCTAGTTATCAAAAACAACCGTACATATACGTGCACTATTTGCATCTGGTTACTAAGAACATCCTAACATATACGTGCACCATTTGCATCTGGTTACCAAGAACAACCATACATTTACGTGCACCATTTGCATCTAGTTACCAAGAACAACCATACATATAGGTGCACCATTTGCATCTATTTGCAATTTGGTTACTAAGAACATCTAGTTATCAAGAACAACCGTATACGTGCACTATTTGCATCTGGTTACCAAGAACAACCGTACATATACGTGCACTATTCGCATCTGGTTACCAAGAACAACCATACATTTACGTGCACCATTTGCATCTAGTTACCAGGAACAACCATACATATACATGCACCATTTGCATCTAGTTACCAAGAACAACCGTACATATACGTGCACCATTTGCACCTAGTTACCAAGAACAAATCTACATATACGTGCACTACTTACATCTAGTTACCAAGAACAACTGCACACATACGTGCACTCATCATGCCTTCAAAATACCACCAAACACACGAAACACACTCCTCTACGCATACACACCACATACACACGCCACTTTACAAACCATACACACTGGCTAAAACAATAACCAAAAGTGAGCTGTCTTTAATTGGCCTAAATCGCTTCTCGCGCAAAATTAGGATCAGACAGATGGCAGTGCTCTTACCCAATAGGAAATCCATGTTAATTAGCTTTACCTGTAATTACCTAAGAGGATAAATGCAGTTAGGGTCATTCAGTGACCAGGCTGGCGGCAGGCAGACCTTGCTCATCAGTGGGAGCGTTCAGTCGGGGTGATGTAAATTAAAGGCACGTTCAACGAAGCTGAGCAGGAACGGAAACGGTGCTTGGACTGTCTGCTTTCAAATTATTCTGGGTTAAATTTTTGACTGACTTGGGATAAAAATGCGAGAGAAATACGAGGAGCGATTTCGAAAAATAATGTTAAATAACGCCAAATAATTTTAAACTAAATGCACACACAGCACATGAACAAGGCAAAATTTATATTTGTATCTGTAGTTATATATATATATATATATATATATATATATATATATATATATATATATATATATATATATATATACATAAACGATCTCAGACAAAATATTAATCTAGTTTTCAAGTTAAGGACGTTCAAACGATTTTGAAGGAGAGAGAGAGAGAGAGAGAGAGAGAGAGAGAGAGAGAGAGGGGGGAGGGGTGCTGGTTGTGGATGCTCTCTAGTTAGTGAACAATCTCTAGTAATGATATCTCTTGTTGTAAATAAACTTATCTTTTATGACTCTGATGTATATATATATATATATATATATATATATATATATATATATATATATATATATATATATATATATTAGTTGATAATAAGTTCGCTGTCTCGTGGGCTCGAACCACGGAAGAGAGGAACTCTTGTTGGCCGTGTGGTTAAAATTCGCGTCACTGTAGTCCTGAGTTCTTCTCTTCCGTGGTTCGAGCCCACGAGACGGCGAACTTATTATCAACTAAAAATTCCCTTCGCAACATATATGAAAATATATTATTCCTGAGGTAGAGTGGATATATATATATATATATATATATATATATATATATATATATATATATATATATATATATATATATATATATATATAAAGCTATCCTTTAATATCCATTCATATAAATAATATATTTTCATATATGTTACCGATGAATGTATATATGTAATATATCCACGTATCGAATATAGCGACAGACGAGGAATCAAGACTACAGTGACGCACTAACGAAATCGGCCACAAGAGAGGTATAAGTGAATAACATCTCCCATCAACCCACCCGTCGAGCTCAGGTGTTTTATTATTTGGAGGCGATATCCACCCACCTCTGCCATGTTGACCGTGTGTGCGTTTGTCGCATGTAATATATATATATATCATGATATATATGTGTGTGTCGTGTTTCCATTCATATAATATATTCTGTATTTTGATAACATGATAGTTTAAGGTAACAGCTGACAGACTGAGGAATCAGTCACACAGTGACGCACCTACGAAATCGGCCACAAGAGAGGTATGTTTAACATCTCCCATCAACCCACCCGTCGAGCTTGTTTTGTGTTTGGAGACGATATCCACCCACCTCCTGCCATGTTGAACTTTGTAGTGTTTGTCGCACGTAGTCCTGATTCCTCGTCTGTCGCTGGTACCTCACGGGACGGTGGACTGTTATCAACTAAAATTCCCTTCGGTAACATATATGAAAATATATTATTTCCGAGTATCGATTTGGATATTAAAGGACGTTTGTAGCTTTCTGATTGTATATGAATCACGTGATAAATAATGTATATCTATATATATATATATATATATATATATATATATATATATATATATATATATATATATATATTTATATATATACATATATATATACTGTATATGTGTTATGTATTGTATATATATATATATATATATATATATATATATATATATGTATATATATTACACTGTATATATACATATATTCTTAATAAATATATATATATAAAGATATATATATATATATATATATATATATATATATATATATATATATATATATATATATATATATATATGTGTGAGTGTGTGTGTGTGTGTGTGTGTGTGTGTGTGTGTATATAATATATATATATATGTGTGTGTGTGTGTCTGTTTCCATATATGTGTTTCTGTGTTTAATCATGATAGTTTAAGGTAACACCTGTCAACTGTCAGACTTCTCGTCATCCAATATGGGCCCAGCTCCTATAAGCACTACTCCCTGTTTAGTCATGCAGAATTCAAAATACCTTTCGGAGCTGGGACAGTACATAGCAACTTTGGGATGTATTTTTTACAGCTTTTACTTAGCCGTAATATTTGGCTGTATAGGAACTCCATCAATAACGATTTTAATGATAGTATCGCATTTCCAACTACGCAAGTGTATAGACATTCGTGCTCTCCCGTAAGAATATATATCTATTATTATGAATAATATTAATGATGATATGATAAAATCTACTTCCTATTTATTAGCTGCTACCTAAGATTTTTTTTTCGATTTTGTAATGTAGATTCAATGCACAATCAGTTCGATGCCGTTTTCTTAACTCATTTTTCTCGAATTAGAATGAAAGACAGTTGCTTTAAAGTTTCATCACCGAGTATCTTCAGTGAGAGAGAGAGAGAGAGAGAGAGAGAGAGAGAGAGAGAGAGAGAGAGAGAGAGAGAGAGAGAGAGAGGATATTTCATTCCATCATGATAACAAGATCAATATAACTATCTTAAGTTATTTTTCTCGAGATAGAATGAAAAGCAGTTGCTTTAAAGTTTTATCACCAAGTATCTGCAGTGAAGAGAGAGAGAGAGAGAGAGAGAGAGAGAGAGAGAGAGAGAGAGAGAGAGAGAGAGAGAGAGAGAGAGGAGGAAGTGGCCCTCGTTGGATGCAAGAATAATTTCCTAACATCCACTGGACGTGAATCGTAACCAGAGTGATGGGATGCATTAAAACGTTGACCAGAAACAATGACTCGGACCTCAAACTCCCCAAACATCCACCATGCGGATCTCTGCCGCAATATTGCCATCGTATCGGACACTGGTCTCCAGACAAGAAAAAGAAAAGGAATGTACATGGTTATCTATATCATGGACACACGTAAAAAACTGAGAGATTTAAATCACGAAAAAAAAATTAGTAGAATAAACAGTGTATGTTTGTGAGAAAGGGAGAGAAAAAGTTTATTTAGTAGCTGTCGGCAGCCGATCGAGACTACAAAGTCTACCCCAGAGCCAAATCAAAGTCCTTCAGAAGAAGGCATCGTGCTTACCCCATACAAATGGGAAAACCATCACGTTAAAAGAAGAAGAAGAAGAAGAAGAAGAAGTGTAATCTACAGTAATATATTTTATATTAAAGTAACACTTGACGGTATTTCATATACAATAAATTTCAGACTGAACTGTATTTTGTATTATGTTATCGCAGGAATTTTTCCAGGAACAGCCTAGCGATTATTCTCTTTCTACGTCACTTTTCTTGGAATCCTATAACACTCTATTTTTCAAAAAGGCGTGTCTGTTCTTTACTGTGTTTCTTCTTTTTTCTCTCTCTCGGGTATGGGTTACTTAAGGGCACCGAGTTGCCCGTTCTATCCGCCTTTGCACGCCTTAACCACACCTATAATTAACTAACCACGCCCACCAAGCCTTAACCACGCCCACAAAGCCATAACCACGCCCACAAAGCCATAACCACGCCCACAAAGCCATAACCACGCCCACAAAGCCTTAACCACGCCCGTAATTACTCAGCCATGCCCACCAAGACTTAACTATTCAATTTATCACTCAACCAAGCGCAGATTTCCTTAACCCAGCTTATGATGCTTTTGCTGCACCCATCATGGCCTAGCTATGCCTTCATCTCACTTGTAATGGCTTTTCCAGGCCTGACGTGCTTGAGCCACACCCACTGTCATTTAAACACGCCTACAAAACCTTCATCACCCCTATAATGCTTGAACCCCACCCACCCACCCACCCTCCCACCCATGACAAGAAAAGGAAATCTGCAATGAACTTCATTCACGTCCTGTGTTTAAACGTGATTCACTCACTCACTCGCTTAGTGGCCCTTAGGCCTCGTTGTGTACCAATTGCCGCTCACCTCAGACTCCCATCTAAGTCTCATGTAAGTTGGACTAACAATCTTGTCTTCTCTTGACGAAACAGAGACGTTAATTTCACTCATAACGCTCCGCTTTTTTTTTCTTTTTTTCTGAGTATCGTAGGCGTGAATAGACTCTCCCTAAGGACAAACAACAGGCAAGCAAAACGACAGAAAGGTTACGCGCCGACAGAAAGGTCACCAACGATCATGACGAGAATAAAAAATAATGTTTGTTTTTTTTAATATATCGACAGTACAGTAGATCAATAGCTGCAAACAGGAATTAAAATTTTAATTGATAAACTTAATAGAGAGAGAGAGGGAGAGAGAGTATCCATGGGACTATTCAGACCTGGCCGCTAATTAGATAATCGAGAGAGAGAGAGAGAGAGAGAGAGAGAGAGAGAGAGAGAGAGAGAGAGAGAGAGAGAGAGAGAGAATTGTATATGGATCTGCACAGGCGGGGTGGCTAATCACCGCTTCAAAAGAGAGAGAGAGAGAGAGAGAGAGAGAGAGAGAGAGAGAGAGAGAGAGAGAGAGAGAGAGAATGTATGATTGCATTGGTAAAATGACCACTGTTTATGGTGGCCATTGCACGGCTCGAAATCACTTCGAAAATGCCATAATTGACCCATATTTCCCAGGCGGCTTGGAATTTCCTGGTTAGACCTCATTCACTCCGGGTTTATTTTTCCCTCACAGACTCAAACCCGTTAATACGCCCAGCTACAACGCGTATGCTAAGCGTATATACGCACAGGCAGTTACAAAGTAACAGAACAAAAGCGTAACTGCTTGCACATGGAGCAGGACAGCATGCTATTTTCACTCGTAACATCAGATGTGCTTGAAAGCTCTTAGCACATGCACTAACACAGAATGAAAAAACGCATAAATACACCTCTAACACAGGCTCTCACCGGATAAAAATACATGAATACACCCCCAACAAAGGCTGTTACAAGATTCAAATGTACATGAATGCGCTTTAACACAGACTGTCACTACCAAACGGCTGTGGACACAGGCCCTTTGAATTACACTGGCTAAATTTCACACAGCGCTACCTGGCACACAAATGCACATCGCACGAGCAACGGAACGTTAGCTAGTTTAGAATCTGCTTTGGATTTGGAATGGATCTAACAGATGGCGCCGCTCTCTCCAAGCAGGAAATCCATGTTAATTGGCTTTACCTGCATTTACCCAAAAGGATAAATGAAGTTTAGGCCATCCGCTCACCAGGAAGACAAATAGAGCCTCGATGGCCAGGTCGGTTAGAGCAGCAACTCGGACTTCTTAGAGGTCTGTGTAGCGGGTTCAAATCCGCAGCCGACCGGTCAGAGAGGCTGTCACTTTGCTATCCGTGTAAACACCTCGGGATTACGTATGTAATCACCGGATAGGTTTGCTTAAAGAAAATGGATGTTACAGACTAATACACACACAAACAAAGGCACTCCAACATCTTCTAAAAAAAAAACTAAACAGACGCCTCACACGTCTCGACTATCGACCTAACCGCGCAACGACTCCTCGCTGCAGGGAGAAAGGGCGGTGGTGACTGGTGCAATATATGTACATACGCTACCGGGGTCTAAGCGATGACCGGCAGGGCAGCCGATCGAGACTACAGTCTACCACAAAGCCAAATCAAAGTCCTTCAAAAGAAGGCATCGTGCTTACCCCATACAAGTGGGAAAACAAGCACGTTAAAAGAAGAAGAAGAAGCTCACCAGAAAGACACCTTTGCTCATTTGTGGGCTCGTTCGCTCACGAATGATGTCAAGGCCAAAAAAGTGCGTTCAGCAAGGCTGAAAAAGAACTGAAGCTTAGACTAAACCGGCTGGTTCCGAAATTTTAGAGGGCTAATTTTATAATGAGTTGTATAAGGAAATGCTGGCAAAATAAATGAAGAATGTATGAGATTTTATTCTATAAGCTGAAGAATGGTCAATATTTAGTTGAACACGATCGACAGGAAAAAAATCAAGAAATATTTTAACCTACAAATACCTGATTAAAAAAAAATAATAATGATCAGAAACTAAATTATGGTTGATAAGGTTTCACGTGAGGGATGAGAGAGAGAGAGAGAGAGAGAGAGAGAGAGAGAGAGAATCCTTACTTTTGCTAATGCAAGGCCCTAACAGCTTATAAAGATTTGATCCCTTCTGAATCCTACATATCTTTCACAAAGGGACTCGAGTGTCGGCGTATTTTTAATGAATAATTAAGAGAAATGGTCATTAATTTTCTGTTGAATCTTTGCATTCTCTCTCTCTCTCTCTCTCATTAGTAACTTAATCTGAACGTTAGCAACAAATATTTCTTTCCAATGCATATTATTTTTTTTCTAATTTTTTCACTCGCTCTTGTATGCATGGCTGTGTAACGTTCGTTTATTTTAAAGAATTTAAACATCAGCGCTCTCATTCCTAGCATATTCATTCCTCTCACCATTCCTGCAGGATATTTTTTTTTAATTCCTTCGGTCACAGCTGCCATTTCGAACCAGAACATCCACACACCGTTTACGATCCCTTTTCAACCTTGCTGAACGCGCCTTTTGGTCTTGCAGCATCCCCGAATGAACGCGTCCGCTAATGAGCAAGATCTGCCGGCCGTCCTGGTCAGTGGATGACCCTAACTGCATTTATCCTTTTAGGTAATTACAGATAAAGCCAATTAGCATGGATTTCCGATTCGGAATGAGAGACGCCATCTGTTCGATCCTCATCTTCGCGAAATGCGATTTTGAGCAAGCAAAGCTACCTCTACAGCTCGATGTTTTATGCGGTATGGATGTTTGTAGTAATTATGTATATGCGGCCTTGCACACATACAGAGGTTTGTATTTCATCTGTTTGGTAATTTGAAGACGTGATTGAGAATTTCTATGTTATCGTTTTTTTTTTTTTTTTTTTTTGCTCATAGGTAACTAAGGTACACATGATTGTTTCGCTAACTTTGGATAATCTAATTCACAAGTTTACTTTGCGAAAACTTAACGCCTCTAGCCCAGGTCCGATAGAGAACAGAATGAAAGGGAAGGAAAAAAGAGTGGGGTTTTACCGAAAAAGAAGCCACTGAATAGAATGGAATGGAATATAGAATTTTGGCCAAAGGACAAGCGCTGGGACTTATGAGGTCATTCAGCGCCTAAAAGAGAAATTAAGAGTAGAAAGGTTTGAAGGGTGTAACAGGAGGAAACCCTCGCAGTTGCACTGTGAAACAATTGTTAGGAGAGGATGGAAAGTAAGCTGGAAGAAAGAATATGAACGGAGGTACAGTAAAAGGAATGAAAGGGGTTGCAGCTAGGGGCCGAAGGGACGCTGCAAAGAACCTTACGTAATGCCTACAGTGCACCGCATGAGGTGCATTGACGGCACTACCACCCTACAGGGAGAAGCCACTGACCTGTCTCTTGAAGGATGAAAAACGGATACGGAAAGAGAAATCCAGAATGTTGTTGAAACTGTTTAAGTTTGAACTCTAGGAAACATCAAGCAACTTACCAGGAATGATCGGTAATTATTAGCAACAACTTTCTTATCATTACCACTGCCGAAGAAGTTATGATTTGGTTCAGCTTGAGTGTGTGCGTGCGCTTTTGTCTGTTTAATAATAGATTTACGTAAAAAGTAATGGGGGATATTTAACCTTGTGACTGGAGACAAATGACTGGATTTTTGGCAGAGGTTTGTAGTCTGCAAATCCTTTATTTCATATTGAGTTCACATTCTTACAGAACAGGCAACGAGGAGAATAGATGGAGAAAAAATAAGATAAGCAAATGACTATTTGCGGAATATAAATAAGTTCAAATGCGCTTACAGGCTTCAAACCTTCTCCACGCCGTTCTAAAGGTCCCGAGAAACTTCAGAAACTCGCACTGATCAGTGACCAAATGAGAGCCGGATAACTGGTGGTTGTTTTACCAAAGCAATATTCCCGCGCGCGTGTTTCGTTTTCTACAAATGTTTGTATATAAACGTACATTGACTAGAGATCTTATTTCCTCAGCTGGGGGTCTAGTTTAAAGAACTTTTGTTGACTATATTGTCTAGAATTCTTATTTCGAGAGCTTCGGCAGACATAAAAGACTGGAAGCCTTTATCAAGAGCTTCTTTTCATGCATACAGGTTGTAATGCATATATCAAGAGCCCTCTCTCTCTCTCCAGCCATATTGGCAAAAATCATCTTCAAGATCCTTTTCGGGTAAAGTAGTCTAGAAATCATGCTTCGAGACTTCTCCCAAGTAATTGGCTCTAGAAATCATACTTCGAGACTTTTCCCAAGTAATTGACTAGAAATCGTACTTCGAGACTTTTCCCAAGTAATTTACTCTAGAAATAATAATTCGTGAACTTTCCCCGAACAATTTACTCTGAAAGGTATATTTTTAGATACACTGGCTGGAAATCCTTATCGAGTTAATATATTTCTGCTGGCTAAAAATCTTATGCAAAACCAATTTATCACTATAACAATTAACAGGAGGTAAAAAAGATATTTTCAAAGAAACTCCCATGAGGCTGGAACAACAACGTGGTCATGAATTTGAATAAGGATTATTCGATATATTCTGTTTAAGGAGCATCATGTATAATTTTAAAATGAAAGTGCGAACATTACCGCAAAAAAAAAAAAATACTGCGTGCATACATGAAATTTAAGCATTATTCTGTTTATTATATTGTGATAAATAATCAATCTAAGGATAAAAATCCTGAGAGAAGCGGGCTATCCATGGCACAAAACTATATGTTATATACATGTGATTCCTCTGTGGGTCTTCCGGTACTTATGAAAACCTACTTCAGCTTTAACCTTATGTTGTACCACGCCCCCCCCCCCACCAACCCCCTCCATAATAGTAGGAAGTTGGCGAGAGTTTATTAAAAATCATGGCATATTTCGATATATATCGCATAATCATATTCTGAAAATAGGTGACACATTTAAAAAAGAAAAAGAAAACGCATTACCTGCATTTTAAGACCAAAGTGCCTGCGCTCTTATCCGAGTTGCGTTCCTGAACAGAGAGATACCATCTTCTTTGCTATCTGAAGTGGAGTGTCTGATGGAATTCCCAAGCTAAGATTGTCCTTGAGGATCCTGCCAGCTCTCGACGCGATGGAATGCGAAGGAACTGTTAGAGAAAGAAAATAAATAATTCCCTGACAGTTGGTATTTCTGCCATGGGAGCTTATACACTCATGCGTCCCCCACGGCCCGGGTGAAGAGAGACATTAAGAGCAAGGGTTTTGACGTCCCTGCCTTGTGCAGAAACTGATCTTTACTCTATTTTGTAACAAGAGTCTGATACGAGAAGCTATGAGGCAAAGAGATTCGTGCACCCAGGAGAATGAGTGGATTAATAGCTGAGACACTACCGGAGCAACTATGATTTATTAATCTCAGTCAACAAAAATCCGTCCTCGTGGTAATATCCTTGTTAAGGACGCGTGTCATATGAGAGTTGGCAGCTACTAAAACTTACAATAGCCTCATACTGGTACTAACGGGTCACAATGGGTCACGAGTGCAACCAGAATGAATGAGTTAGTAGTTACGATACAAGAGAAGTAATTATATTTACAACAAGTAAAAAATGCGCCGAAGTTTCTTCGGCGCTATCGAGTTTACTGTCCGGTGGTGGCCTCAGCCACGGCCCATAAAACTCTTAGCCGCGGCCATGAAACTCAGCCACGGTCCGGTGGAGGCCTATGTTGGTACCTATAGCGGTGCCAGGAGTACGATTATGGCTATCTTTGACCTTAGATAAAATAAAAACCACTGAGGCTAGAGGGCTACAACTTGGTGTATCTGATGACTGGAAGGTGGATGATCAACATACCAAATTGCTGCCCTCTAGCCTCAGTAGTTTTTAAGATCTGAGGGAGGACAGAAAGAGTGCGGACGGACAGACAAAGCCGGCACAATAGTTTTCTTTTACAGGAAACTAAAAATC
>NC_089789.1:19821105-19831105 GCF_040412425.1 Macrobrachium rosenbergii
AGTGAAATATACATAATGCATCCTTTGGATATTGTTGCTTAGTGTCAATTAAAGCACAGTGCAACATACATGATACATTTTTTTTTAAAGAATTATCCTTTGGCAATGTTTGCGTAGTGTAGATTGTGAAATAAATATATAAATTATGTTCAGTTCAGTTTTCAGTTTTTTTCTTCTTTTTTGCAAATTACCCGATTGTTTACAAAAGAAAAGTGTATTTATTCCAATATAAGAAAAGAAAGAGCTTAATCAAACAAACCTACATCAAGAAAAACTCCCTTCAATTCGCTACTCTTCGAATCAGCAGCCGTAACAATGCTTCCGGAATACTGGCGCTGTTGAAATAACGATAGGTTCATCGTAATTCAGCGGGCTCTTCAATAATGCCATACTGACATCCCGTTATTAATTGCAGACGGTATTATAGGATGAAGCCTCTTGAAACACATCGTTTGTCGTTCCAACGATATTTCCTCGTCCTCGAGGAGATGCCGGTATACCATGATGTTCAGAAACGAAGATAGATCGTCACAAGAGCTCTACTGTAGATTTTGACGAAGCGAATTGTTGGAGTTGTTGTTAGCCGATAAATTTGACGACGAAATAAAACCGGGGGATGGAAAAGTACGCCCTTATTAAATATTGGTAATAATTCTTGGTTATGATAAAAGTGTCTTTTCATCAAATGGTCTTTTAGATTTGAGTCTTCAGTTTTTCGTTTCAAGAAAATCAGATTTGTTCTTAATCGAGACATCTTGGTACCTAATCAGTCTTCAGGAATGTCCTCTTGGTAGCTGTTGTTGAAGAAATGAGTTTAGCAGTAACTTCCCCATTATAAAAGAAGTTTTCGAGCAAAGGCGAAAGCACATCATGCATTAGGAACGCAAAAATGTTCAGTCATTGGATATTGGTAAAATCTCCTCTTTAAAGGACATTTATTGCAAACAAGAACAGTCTTTGAAGCCTCAGGCTTTCAGAGTAAACGTTTTCTCTCAGACTGACGTGAAGACGATCAGATGAGACAAAAATGAAAATAGTGAACAACATAAAACAAGTTTTCTGTACAGCGTATAGTGCTGTATGAAACCCTCAGCCGCGGCCCATGAAACTTCCAGCCATGCCCCGGTGGTGGCCTGTGTTGTTGTCACTTACAGCGGTGCCAGACGCACGATCATGGCGAAATTTAACCTTAAATAAAATAAAAAACTACTGATGCTAGAGGGCTGCAATTTGGTACGTTTGATGATTGGAGGGTGGATGATCAACATACCAATTGGCAGCCCTCTAGCCTCAGTATTTTTTAAGATCTGACGGCGGACAGAAAAGTGCGGACGGACAGACAAAGCCGGCAAAATAGTGTTCTTTTACCGAAAGCTAGTAAGTTTTGTGACCCATCAAAGTGTACTATTTTCACAAGACACGATTTGCAGGATTAAAAACTTATAAGTTCTTCCCTCTCCCCCCACCCCTCGGCTCCTTTACTTGAACACCCTCCGCCTACCCCAGTACATTCTTTTGAAAAAACTACATTGGTTATCTGTAAGCCTGAAACTAGGTGGTAGTAAGTGCATCGCTTTGTACTTTGGTCTTCTCGAATTTTCACTTATCTTTGCTTGTATGCTATTATCTCCTGAATTTTACCATATTGCTTTTTATTTGTCACTTTCTTTTAATTTTTCATGTTTAATAATGATAATAGTAATAATAATGTAATAATATTACTTATTTACTTTTTCACCTGTATTTTAACGACTTCTCACGCTTTTGTTCCCAAATTCTTAGTTTTCCTCACTACTACTACTACTACTACTACTACTACTACTACTACTACTACTACTACTAACAACATCATTCTACCGAAGCAACATCGACGGTCGACGGTATGCCTATCTCGGAAAACCTCAGAACAGTACTTTAAGAAGTACTTATCAGTACACGAACTTTTGTCCGTAAATCACGCGGTAAATTCCCCACAAAACAACTTTAGTTATTGCTGGATCAAAGGCGGATAAAGGTTCTTATCTCCAACACTACAAGGAGGGTTTTGATACATGGCACTGATATGGATTTGCCGGGATTGTGAGGAGGTGTGCTATGTATGTAACCCTACAAAGTAGAGAAAATTACCTTTGCAAGTGGCCTATCTGTTTGGCATTATGGAGTGCTTTTTTAGGTTAAATAGAGTTAGATTGTATATATATATATATACACACACACACACACACACACACACACACACACACACACACATATATATATATATATATATATATATATATATATATATATAAATGTCTATAAATGTCTGTGTATGTGTGTGTGTGTAAATATAGATGCATCCCTACAAGGCATAGAACATTACCTTTGCAAGTGACCTATCTGTTTGGTATTATAGGGTGCTTTTTTAGGTTAAGTAGAGTTAGATTATATATATATATATATATATATATATATATATATATATATATATATATATATATGTGTGTGTGTGTGTGTGTGTGTGTGTGTGCGCGCGTGCGTATGTGCGCGTGCGTGTGTGTGTAAATGTAGATGCATCCCTACAAGGCATAGAAAATTACCTTTGCAAGTCGCTTATATGTTTGGTATCATGGGTTGCTGTTTAGGTTGAGTATAGTTATATGTAAATATATATATATATATATATATATATATATATATATATATATATATATATATATATATATATATATACATATATATATATATATATATATATATATATATATATATATATATATATATATATATATATATATATATATATATTGTGCCTGAATCTATGCATAGACTGTTCAGTACTTGGGCAGGTAGCCACCATGAACAAGTTCAGAACCTCTTTGTCCATCCACGGTACATGGAGTGGGCCAGCAGCCTCACCCCATAAATACATTCTGTGTGTGTGTGTGTGTGAGAGTGTGCGTGTGTATTTGAATACTTGTGAGCTTAAGGAATCTAGGTACGTTTGTTAAGACGAGAAAAGCTTGAACAAAGGTTAGATAAAATCGAGAATCATGCTGCCCTAAATGGAAGATGGCGGTATCTGCAAAAGTACAAAACTGAAAAAAATGCCAGATACTCCCTTGCCTTACTACTGATTTTGCAGATACTGCAAGTGGGACCCCCTAAATACTCGTATAAAGCATTGAAGAACCATTCTGAAACTACAGCAACTTGTGTATTAGTGTTTCACGAGCCCAGTAGGTGGCATATCTCAATTTCGAAAATTTTGCAGATACTGCAGTTTTCCATTTTAGAGCAAATGGATCTGTCTATCTATCTATCTATCTATCTATCTATCTATCTATCTATCTATCTATCTATCTATCTATCTATCTATCTAACTTTATCTAACACTTTTCCTTACTCTCTATTTCCAGCTCAATATCGCAAAAGAACACAATAATAAAAATTGCTGGGAAAAAATATAACTACCGCTTCTGATTAGCAAAAGCGAAATGGGTAATGCTGAAGATGATAATGATAAAAATGATGATGATAGTGATTATTATTATTATTATTATTATTATTATTATTATTATTATTATTATTATTATTATTATTATTATTATTTAGTAGATTCATATTACCTCTGAAAACTTGTTCTGACGTTCATTGGGCGAGAATGAGTGTTCTTCTGAAAAGTATAAATTATTTTTATTATTACTATACGTACCCAAATTTTGTTTTCCTACTTTCTGTGTTGGGTATTTACAACTGCAATGAGAACCATTTAAATAAATATTGGGTTTTAACCGCCAATGGTGGGCTATTTAGCTAACGATTGCTTCATTAACGAGAGATTTGGGAGATTTGTTTCATATATAAAGTGTATATATATATATATATATATATATATATATATATATATATATATATATATATATATATATATATATATATATATATATATATATATATATATATATATATATATATATATATGTATGTATGTATGTATGCATATGTGTGTATGTTGTGTTTGTATACTCCAAATTCATAAGCCTAACAAATGACCACCGTTAATTTTTCTCTGCTACTGGATAATACAAAACAATAAAAACAATAGCACAAAGGACTGGGATATAAAGAAGCACAGAAGATAAGAGATAGAGAATCATAAATAAATAAAAAAAAAAAGAGAGACAAAATGGGGGGGGGTGGCGGGGACAGGGACCAAGACGACTGTTACCTGGATTAAGGTTTGTAAAAATTCCCGGAAAGAGAGCGAGGCTCCGCGCTTTCAGACGTGCCGTTCAATAACCATCAGACTGTGAACGGACCTGAAAGAAAATGTATTCGGGGGCTGTAATCTCTCTGTATCCTATTTCTTTTGTTTTATTACTTTGTTTTAGCTACGTCACATTCTAGGAATACCTCTCTGGGAATACGCGTTTCGGGATTGTTTTTCTTTTTCGATTATTAGAATTTCGGTTTTCGTTATGCCTTTCGGAAGGAAATGGTGTTTTTATATTCGCGTTTATTTTTTTATCAGTTTTAATAATCTGTACTTCTTAAAGACATTAAATTTTAGTGTAATGTCGTTTTGCCATTTTTCCAGACTTAGATTAGTTATACGACACTTAGTTTGATTGAAAGAAAAAGTAATTGCTGTAATAGTCACTTCGAGGTCTTCGTATAAAAAGTACACAAAGATGCTATGATTACTATTTATAGGTAATATTTTACTGTAATCTTCTTGGCTTTCATTCATTATCTCCACAGTATATTCGCATGAATGGGCAAAAGTTATTAAGCTCCTAAAAATAATTTTCCTGTAAATTTGTAATGCTATATTCACATAAAATATCCAACGAAAAGCTTGAATATTCAACTACAACAACAAAACTCACACTCACAAGCGCACACACTCGCACACACACACACACACACACACACACGCACACAAAGCATATATTTGGAGGCTTTTATATTTTGGATTTTATTTGTAAGCTTTACCATATCCACCAACAGTAAGGTGCGATGACTGATTGTTTAAACCGCTGATAAATATAACGTTCGGTCCATTATTGAGCTGAAAATTGGAAATATTCCCTTAACATGTCTGCACGAAAAAAAAAGGAGAGAACCTAAAGATTCGTGAAACACCGTGTTTGCAAATTACAGTATAAATATATGAATCTGTGATATGATAATGGCCCTTTCTAGGCCACGCCCCCTCCCCCTAAAAAAAAAAAAAATACCAAGACAGACATAGATTTCCATGGGACTGAAGAAGCGGTTCTCGCGAGCGAAGTTAATACCGCCACAAATTTCAGCCATAAATCAGGGTAATGGAAGCCAAGAATTATTATTATTATTTTTTTCTATTCCTTCGTTTAAAGGTTTCCTCGTAAAAGTCGAAGAATAACGCTCCGACGTAATTAGTTAGAGTTTAGGAACAGATCTTCCCAGGATGAAGTGGGCTATACGTCTTCCTTCTTTTGCCTGGCTAGTAAGTCTCTCTCTCTCTCTCTCTCTCTCTCTCTCTCTCTCTCTCTCTCAAGCTAATCAGTCTCTGTCTGTCTGTCTCTCTCAAGCTAATCAGTCTCTCTCTGTCTGTTAGTCTCTCTCTCTCTCAAACTAATCAGTCTCTATCTGTCTTTCTGTCTGTCTCTCTCAAGCTAATCAGTCTCTCCCTGTCTGTTAGTCTCTCTCTCTCTCTCTCTCTCTCACTTTAGTTGATCAGTCTTCCTTTCCATTCCTCTATCTCTCTCTGTCCATTAGTCTATTCTCTCTCTCTCTCTCTCTCTCTCTCTCTCTCTCTCTCTCTCTCTCTCTCTCTCTAAACTAACATAGTGACAAATAAAGTTGTTTATTTTCCAAAGCAAATAAACGTCTAATTATCCCCGATGAAATATTCGTTTGAAAACAAATGTCATTTGTTGTTCAGAGAGATAAAATTAATCATTAAAAGATATTAAAATAACTAATTGATTTTTTGTAAATGATTGATCGCCCGAAAGTTAATTGATCTTGCTGTTAATATCATTCATTCATAGCACTTCATTCATAAGACAAATGTGTTGCACCAAATTTTATTCAGTCGGTTATTTAACTTTATTTCAAAACGCTGCTGTGTGTTGTTTCATTAATTCGTTCGTTTTTTGTTTTGTTTTTTGTACTTATTTCTCAACTGTTGTTCATATGTACTTATAGATGTACATACACTTATACACATACATACATAAAAAAATATATATATATATATAATATATATATATATAAATATATATTCTCTATGTATGTATATTTATATATATCTATGTATATATGTGTGTAAGTGTATGCACATTTATAAGTATATATATGAACAACAAAAAAACAATATATATATATATATATATATATATATATATATATATATATATATATATATATATATATATATATATATATATCTGCTGAGTTCTTTAATGACATTGATTATTCAGTAGCTTTCCTCCTATTAATTTGCTATTTATCTGTGACCACACATCTTATGGAACTTACTTGGGAAGTTAACAGCCTATAAGGATTATTCAGTAATAATAATAATAATAATAATAATAATAATAATAATAATAATAATAATAATAATAATAATAATAATAAGCAACGTCTCAAAAAGCTGAGCCCTGTAAGAAACCACACACATTTATCCTGCTGTTCATTTCGTCGAAAAATGACAACACGATCAAAAATTTTTTTTTTATTATTCTTCTTCTTTGGCAGCAGTTTTTGGTTGCGAGTATTTTTCGGACTCTCTTTGTTAAAGTTTTGATTAAAAGTATTGTTGGGTTTTCAGAGGAAATAGAAAAGGGAAGGACGGACGCCAAATCCAACCTTTCACACACTTGATATTTTCCCTTACAAATCCTCTTGGAGGCCGTAATACCTTTTATGCGTATACACATGCCACGACATTCATACTTGCACACACCAGCAGATATACATACACATATCTAAACATTCATGTATATAATTTGTATATATATGTGTGTATATATATATATAAAATATACACACACATATTATATATATATATATATATATATATATATATTATATATATATATATATATATATATATATATATATATATATATATATATATATATATATATATATATATATATATATATATATATATATATATATATATATATATATTTCATACAGGCGTTTGGCTTTTCTCACCTACTGTAAGTACTAGGAAAACCCAGCGTTGTTAAATTGACCGCATAACCAGCTCTATGTATGTATGTATGTATGTATGTATGTATGTATGTATGTATGTATGTATGTATGTATGTATGTCAAAGAGAAGTTTCTAAACCCCTGCATTCAAAGTAGAGATATCTTTGTATATGAACTTTTGTTAATTTTTTTGCTCCTTGCATTTTAGTAACAACTTTCTTGCTCAGTGACCTTCGTGCGTGCCCCAGCCTCCTGTACCCAGATGACCTCTCTAGATGGCGTCGGCTTATTACATGCCGGATCGTTGTTTTTATATATTTTACCCGAAAAGTTTGCATCTTAGTTTGGTTGGTAAATGCTTTAGCGCTTACAGTATATAAACTCTTCACCTAACGTTGAAATATATCTAAAATATGCCCTGCTTGCTTTATGAAATTTGGGTATTTTGTTCGTTGTGAGTAAAGTTTGTTCTGTATAATGAGCTCCTAAATCTTAATGACATGTATATTATGTTATCTATTCAACTGATATGATCAATTCAGCCTCCGTCTTCAAGGTCATAATTCTATAAACCACCATCGATTCCGGTGTGTTAAGAATTAATAGAAATATGACAAATGAGTTACAGTATAAGACTGACCAAATATTATACTTCGACCCCAAACAAATTCCATCATTCTCCATCAAGATCCCGAGTCCAGCAACCTCCATCAGTCGGGAGCCATCCGTCGAGCCATTAAGGAATGAAAAAAGCGGCCCCTATCTCTGCAAACTGGTATGTCATTCGTCCTAATGATCATAAATCAGCGAGGGGGCAATTGGAGCCACCCAGCCCTCATGATGTACCCTCCACAGCCCTTAATTGGATTGGGTTTCCCCAATTGAAGTCATGCGATGTGCAGGCAGCAGAAGCCAATTGAACTCCTATTTTTTTTTTTTTTTTTTTGCTTTCCAAGCGAAAGGGGACTCCTAATGCTTTCGAAAGCAGGAGATCCTCTATATTATTACTCCCACTATCACTGTGACTTTCCATACAGGCAAAAATCACCGTCGTGTAAAAAAGGGTCGAGGTGAGAGTCTCGACGTCTCGAAGCTCTGAACAATGTACTTTAATTATATATAGAATGAAAGCTTTATATATGCACAGTATATATGTGTGTGTGTTTGGTATATATGTATATATATATATATATATATATATATATATATATATATATATATATATATATATATGTATATATATATATATATATATATATATATATATATATATATATATATATATATATATATATATATATATACTGTATATATAAAAGGTTCACCGGTAAGAGAAGCTGGGCCCAGGTTGGACGACGGAAAGTCTAAATGTCTAAACATGTAATTGATTACCCCTAGATGATCGTTGTTACATGAAGATATATTATTATTATTATTATTATTATTATTATTATTATTATTATTATTATTATTATTAACACGTCTGGTCTAAAATTCTAGCATTATATAGATACAGGTATTCAGAAACTCTTTCATGAGTCTTTGCTCTTTCTACAAAGACTCTTCATACCAAGACTCTTTACTTGAAGAGAGATTCATGTTTTCAGAGCTGAGGCTTTTATAAAGCCTCATACATATATCTGTCTTTCTGTGACTGTGAATTATTCAGCCAAAGTTTTATCATTAATAATAATTGTTATCACTGTCATTGTTTGGAACGTGTACAGATGAATACAGAGTAAATAAAAGAGACTGAATTTACTTAGGTGACAAGAGTTAAACAGAGGCATGGACCTACAAGCAGAGAATGTAGTTGTAGATAAATAGATAAATAAATGAATAGATAAATAAATAATTCACTAAATGGCAACACAAAGGGTCGTCTTAGAAATTTATTAAATAAGCATGAAAGGCTAGGAAAAAATAAGAGAAAACATAGTCAGTAGAGTAACAAGGACAATGTAGTAAGTAAAATAACTAGTAAAAGAAAATGAATGCTTCCTATTCAGTGCAGTTTCTGTGTGTCATTTATCTGTCGACAAGAAACCAGATTTAAAAGGGGTTTAGACTTTCGGCCGTAAACTTCCGATACAGAGTTCACGATCCACTGCGGACTTAAACCCTCTTTTTGATCAGGGAATTCACTATTCATCATGGATTTAAATCCTCCTATTTAACACAGATTTAACGATCCATTGCGGATTTAAATCCACTTATTAAACAAATCCCGATCCATTGCGGGTACAAATCCTTCATGAAACGGCGTTAACGACCCCTTGTGGTTTTATATACTCTTCGAAAATGAGATTTCACGATCCGATGTGGATTTAAATCCTCTTCTTAAACAGAAAATTCACGATCCATTAGCCATTGCAGATCTAAATTCTCCTCGAAACAGATTTAACGATCCATTGTGGATTTAAATACTCTTCTTAAACACAGAATTCTAGTTTCGTTGCGGATTTAAACCTTCGTCATAAACAGAGAATTTACGAACCGTTGAGAATAGATATCTTTCTCGAAACAGATTTAAGAATCCGTTGTGGATTTAAATACCCTTTTCAGACTCAGAATTCCCGATTCACTGCAGGATATAAATCCTTCTTGAAACAGTGTTAACGACCCGCTGTGGACTTAAATCCTCTTCTTAAACTGACCGCTATTGGTATGACTCTTCCTCGCTTACTCCACTTCTCTCTCTCTTTACTCCTTTTTCACCTCTTTTTTCCCTTTCTACTCTCTAACTTTTTATCACTTTTTTTCCTCTCTTCCTCCTTTTCTTCTTTTTCCATTTCTCCTTTTT
>NC_089789.1:19833605-19838605 GCF_040412425.1 Macrobrachium rosenbergii
GGGTGGCAAAACAACAGAATGCGAAAGAACTGTTATCTTGAGTGAGCCAGTAGGGAGAAATCTGAGACGGAATTAGGGAGTGAAGCGGATGAAAGAAAAAAGGTACTTACTCTAGATCCCCTGCTTGAGAGGCGAGAGAGACCTTAATCCCATTTGTCTGCTGCGAAGTCTAATCCAATCCCTCTTGCCTGCCGGGCTCGTCCGGGTCTTGTGAGGAACGTACCTTTGTATACAAAGACTTTCGGCTCAACAGACCGTACCGATCTGGTATAAGAGGCGATGTGTCGCAGTGTGACCCGGGGACAACAGAGAAGCATATGATATATCAGTGATTTGAAATGCTTGACGAAGCATTAATGTAAATACTTTGCAAAATAGGAAACTTAAATTTCTTAAGTGTTCTGAACTCCTTACTAAGAGGATGTGATATCTCGTTTTACTAAAATGTTAAAAATTTAAATGAGTGGGCAGAGGGTGTTACCCTCTTGTTTTATTGTTTACCCTTTGTTTTATTGTTTACACACACGTATATAAACATATATATATATATATATATATATATATATATATATATATATATATATATATATATATATATATATATATAAATATGTATGTATGTATGAATGTATGTATGTATGTAGTTGATATGTATATATATATACATACATATATATATATATATATATATATATATATATATATATATATATATATATATATATATATATATATATATATATATGCGCGTGTGTTAATGTAGTTAAAAGTGATGTTATAGACTAGACTTTTTGAGCCCCCCAAATGTATTAAGTCTAAAACTGTCTGGCCAATTTTGGGGATCGTGAAATGCGGTCTTGCTGAGTGTTTTAAAAGCAAGGTAGGTGATAAAGAAAGAGAGGGCGTTGTTGACAAGCGTGGAGTCCTCAGAGTCAATTAGAATGAAAAAGATTATTTTGTGATGATGTTGGGAAAGGGCTTGCTTATCGGAAATACATAGTTTCCAGAGAAGAATATTCATATGCTTACTTGTGAGAAAACTAGTTTGTTATATTATGCTTAAGTACAGGTCGGGGGTGGGGGTGGGGGGCGGGGAAGCACATTGATAGATGCATTGAAGAGACGAATATTGGCTGGAAGTTACCAGATCATTATTTGTTATTTGGTTGAAGTAAAATCAATATAGATTTAAGTGTAAGTTGGAGAGGAATTGGGGAAAACCGGGCTATGTAATTAAGACTCGCGAGCTTGATCAGAAAGGAAAGGAAATAGACAAATATGGCCACGGCTAGACTCAAAGGAAATATGTCAGTGACTTTTTTACAACAAAATAAACCTCAGTCTTATATGAGAAGAGGTTCTCATAGCACTTGACACCTTTCCGTAGTGTTTCTCATTATAATTTTTATGTAAGACTCGATATGAAAATGAGGTAAGATTATTGGAGATTTCTTATATAAAAAAAACTTATTTTGAATGAAAACAACCCTGACTTTTGAACAAAAAGCTATAATTTATTTATAATTTTCATTACCTGCCCTTTAAGAATTTTATTTTATTTACTGTGTATGAGTGAATAAACCTTCTTTTGGAGAAACAGGAAGATAATGAGAGGGTCTGGTTTCCTACTACAACTCCTCATTCAAATATGATTTCTTCCATCTCATAATAATAATAATAATAATGATAATAATAATAATAATAATAATAATAATAATAATAATAATAATAGTGATAATAATAATAATAATAATAATAATAATAATAATAATAATAATAATAATATAATAATAATAATAATAATAATAATAATAATAATAATAATAATATTAATAGTAATTTACAGAGGTTCCCAAGAGCGAGAAGATTTATTTTGAGAATATCAACTGCAAAGTCTCTCCTTCCAAGGAAGATTAGGTGAGGAACCTTCTGTCTAAGGAGCTAAATCCGATCTTGAAAGCAAGGGATGCACCGGAAAACTCTCTCTCTCTCTCTCTCTCTCTTATTTACATCAAGAATAGTTTGTAGCATCTATGTGTCGAAAACTCACTATATATATATATATATATATATATATATATATATATATATATATATATATATATATATATATATATATATATATATATATATATATATATATATATATATATATGTATGTATATATATATATATATATATATATATATATATATATATATATATATATATATATATATATATATATATATATATATATATATATATATACTGTATATATGTATGAAATTTTTATCACACCGTGATTTATATACAATCATGAAGCTACAAATGTCGCTTAATATCAAATTCACGCTACCTCGGGAATATCTCCGAAGGAGAATTATCACCGACGGGAAAAAACAGTACAGCAGACTCGGTAATGACTTATACCTCTCTTGATGGCGTAGTGGTAACGTCCACTGGAGTCGCTGAATAGGCCCGTGTCAAGGGTTCGTGTCCCGATGGGTACCAATTCATTTATCACTTATATAAATTCCCCTTCGGTGATAATTCTCCTTCGGAGATATTCCCGAGGTAGCGTGAATTTGATATTAAGCGACATTTGTAGCTTCATGATTGTATATATATATATATATATATATATATATATATATATATATATATATATATATATGTGTGTGTGTGTGTGTGTGTGTGTGTGTGTGTATGTGTGTGTGTAATCTCACTTATAAACGTACACAGTCATGTACTTCTGCCGAACTCAGATATACAAGCACATATAGCCGCTAAATCCTGTGTTTCACCTCTCAGCTCAACCCTCCTACCCTTGCTTTTGTGTACCTGAACAAATACCAAAGTCCTTGGCTGGATTTCATTATTAATTAAGAATGATCATTCATTTCATCTGAACAGACACAAAAAAAATTGGCTGTGATTCATTACGAAGCGCATCGATCAATCAATCAATCTGCCGCCGAGTTGATTCATCTTTCGGCAACTACAAAGGACCCGCGGCAAAAAGGCCTGATTACAAACGGGGAATTATTCAACATTTAATTGTTATGAGCTGCTGCCGCCGCCGCCTGTCTGTCTGTCTGTCTGATTGCACTTCATAAAGGCATTGTAGATTCGGTAATGGATTCAGTGATGAATTGAGACTTTATTGGCTGAAGAGACCCAGCCTTTTTCTTTTTTTTTTTCTTTCTTTTGAATAAACTATGCGATCTGTTGCACTGGCTTGAAATCGCTCTCTTCACCATCATCATCGTCATCATCATTATCATCATTATCATTTTCATCACTATTAAAACGAGCGTAGGATAATGAGTATGGCCTACATTTCATGGTAAAATCATCCTCTGCTATTATCATACCATCTTTTTTTATATTTTAAGACTTTCGAAAGTGAACAGAAGTTATATATTTTGGTAGATTCACCATTCCTTTGTTCACCATCAAACTGACAAATAAACCTGTATCTTATGGCAAAATCGACTTCATTGTTAACATCATCACCATCGGCTTCGAACTTGTTAATGGTGTCTACTGATAAATTCCCCTTATCATCACGATCAATTAAATTAAAACATAAAAAAATATAGATAAATCACTCTAAGAACATCTGATTCAGTAAAATTTGCTTGATTCGATATTCATTAAGAGAATTACCTACTGCTACAATCACATGTTATTACATATAGCTTTGCCACCTTTTCACAAACAAGAGATATAATTTTTCCTTTGAAAAGCCAGTTAGGTATTAATTGTTGCTTGAGGTACATAAGATCCCACAACGACCTGTGTAGGTATGGTAGTGAGACTTACAATCTCATGCCAAAAATCAGTGTTTAGTAGCTTCAAACGGACCTAAGGAACATAGTGTTGAACAGCAATGGGGGTCGCTGAGAAGAGAAATATTAATAGTTAATTCATCTCTGTCTGTCTGTCTGTCTGTCTGTCTGTCTGTCTGTCTGTCTGTCTGTCTGTCTGTCTCTGTCTCTCTCTCTCTCTCTCATTATATATATATATATATATATATATATATATATATATATATATATATATATATATATATATACATACATACATACATACATACATACATACATACACACACATATTTTATGTATATATACATACATATATATATATATATATATATATATATATATATATATATATATATATATTGTGTGTGTGTGTGTGTGTGTGTAGTATTTTACTCAGACACACACACCCTCACACACGATACGCTTGTTTCACACCAGTGAAAAGATGAGCAGAGAGTAATTTTCACAAAACAGTCATTTCATTTCCTTGTTATTCATTCCAGGTGCAACGACAGGCTTGAACATCGCCCGGCTGTCGGTGCCACGAGTCGTTCAGGCGAACACAACCTCAGTCGTTCTAGACTGCGACTATGTCGTCGAGGAATGGGAGCGAGATGGCCTCGTGGTCAAGTGGTAAGCGATGACAGATGGCTCCTTAGTTAACTCGCAACGAACAAAAAGTAAACAGATAACAAAATGATTAGCCGTAAGTTGTAGAATGTGATGGTCAGTTGCAACTTGCAAGGATTCATTAGGGAGCTGCAGGAATTTAGTCTGTACTCAAAATCTGCATTAGCTACCTGGCAATAAATTTAGCATGAACTTACAGCATTTAAAATGTAATACAAAGTTTCAGAAACTAATTTCAGTAATCTTAATATGTGGATGGGAGATGTAAGTCTGTTCTCAGAAAACTTTCAGTGCATAATTTTCTATTATTTTTCTAATATATTTGAAGGATTTCATCTATGCGCACAAAACTTTCAGTTGCCAAACATGATATGATTACATGAAGCTAAAGGATTTTTAGGAAGAGGTTAGAGGATTTAAGGCTATGCCAAAATAACTTTTAGTAGCTAAGCTGCAATCACTTTAGGATGAGGCTGGAGGGGTTAAGCATGTAAAGACTTCAGGATGAAGTTAAATGATTTTCGTCTACACACAAAAATAGCAGCAACTAAATTGCAA
>NC_089789.1:19843605-19861105 GCF_040412425.1 Macrobrachium rosenbergii
AAGACTTTTATTCGTGGTAATTTTTGGCTGGTAATGAAAACGCTTTTTTTCGAAGGGTTTTAAACAATAAATTTCCTTTCCTCTAATGTAGTATGTATAGTGAAGATTGCTTGTGTGTGCTTTTGCACATATCTACACACACACTCACTATATATATATATATATATATATATATATATATATATATATATATATATATAAAAATTATGTGTGTGTATTTATACTATATATATATATATATATATATATATATATATATATATATATATATATATATATATATATATATATATAGCCCAGAAATGAACGCACATTTCAATAAGCCATTATATTTTTGCCAGTATACATCGGCACACATCTAATGTATTGACCGAAATATGATGGTTTGTTTAAAGTTCGTTTCTTTCATTGGTTTCTTTGAAGGCAAAGACTAATTTATTAAATAAAAGAAAACAGGAAAATATACACAAATTCATTTATATATATATATATATATATATATATTATATATATATATATATATATATATATATATATATATATATATATATATATATATATATATATATATATATATCTAGGTGTTTGTACATATCAGTGTGTGAATGTACTGTACGTAAAATTTATATTGAATACAATTAGGTATGGTTATGCATCGGCCCCTTAAGTAGAACATGCAAACTATTGTCTCTTGAAGTCAAAGCCTTTGGAGGTTATTTATGAACAAAATCATTCGACGAGTTTTTTACTCTTTTTGTGAGAACCCATAATAAATCACAGGTTAATTGTGATTTGCTCTTTTATGACATTACGGTGAAAATAACATGAAGCTGCGAGTGCTAAATCATGGTGCGTCTGGACCGCGTGGATTTATGCCCGCTTTTTATATTCATATATTTTTTTGAAGCGGCTGTGAAATAGATGACCGTAAAAAGCGGCCTCTCTTCATTTAGCCGGGCAATTGTGGGAGTTATTATTTATCATGTGGGCCGGTAAGCAACGTAACTTATCTTTCGCTTTGCGGTGGTCATTTCACTGCCATTATCATGACTATTTGTCAGTACTTTAAAGCAATTATGTGCGTGCGGGTGTGGACTGAAAGACCCGTTTTCGATTCATACTTGCTAATTTAAACAAAGCCTAATAAGGCAATGAATGATTCTCATTTGAATCTCTAAAGACTTCTTAATTATGAATAAAGTGGTTAGCGCGGAATATATCTGCTGGTGGAATGGCCTTTCTTCTCTCTCTCTCTCCTCTGTCACACTTTCTTTCCCAGTATAATACAATATATATATATATATATATATATATATATATATATATATATATATATATATATATATATATATATATATATATATATATATATATACATATAAATATACATACATATAATATAATATACGATATATATATATATATATATATATATATATATATATATATATATATATATGTGTGTGTGTGTGTGTGTGTGTGTGTGTATTATGTGTAACGTCTGTCTGCTAGCATGTGGTTTCTAGTGGTCTGATAGGCATGACACTTGCTTCGTCAGAAATATGACCAGGGATCGACACCTGGGTAAGGCAGTGCCACTCTTTTGCCCCGAGAACTGAATGATGCACAAGCAGTTACCTGACTGTTAGTCGCGGCCATGGTGGTGTAGACACCGGGGGCACGCAGCTTCATCGCAAAGTTTATGCTGAAAACGACCTGTAGAACCACACCAACAAGAATATAAAATTATATATATATATATATATATATATATATATATATATATATATATATATATATATATATGTGTGTGTGTGTGTGTGTGTGTGTGTGTGTGTATATTTATATTCATATATATATATATATATATATATATATATATATATATATATATATATATATATATATATATATATATCAGTTTGAACGTTTGGCAATTTTCATACATGAATGTGTGAGCAAGCACGTCTAGGAAATACTATTATAAATGCGTTCCCATCACTTTTTTCCCACTCTAAATAAAATATTACATATGAAATTCCATAAACCCTTATACGGCTATTCATCTGTAAAAATAACTGATGAACATTTGGCTTTTTGCGAGAATTCCTACTGAATGAAAGTAGTTAATTATGATTTACTGTTTTGTGATATTACGCCGAAAAATAAAAACAAAATTGGATAGGGTATCGAATATTATAGTGAAATTATGGCCTGCTCTATTCGCAGATTTGCACTCAAAAAAAAATGTTATCGCGATAAACAACGAAATAATTGATCATAAAAAATACTTAGAAGTGCTTTTATTATTTTATTGTGATGTAAAAGGGTATTTATTTATTTATGATGCACTACATTATTTTTTTTATAATGACCATTTTGGTGATTTTGTTTTTGAATTTTTTTTTTCTTTCTTTGGAATATTGGTTAGCAACGTACTGCAGTTGCATTGTTTTATATGAAAGCTTAGATCATTATAAAATCTTAGCTCCTTATGAATAACAATAACAATAATAATGATAATTATCAGTATCACCCTCATTTTCAGTTACACCATTCCATGCGAGTAGAAACAAGACCTTTTGGTGTCCAAGCTTATTTCCAAAGTAAAATTAGCATTTGCGAAAAAGAGAATACTAGGGGCAAAACAAAATCTATTAAAACAATTCAGAACATTAAAAAAAAAGATGATAAATAATGAATTAATGCTACGGAGCATAGGGTTTCAAACTAGCATTAGAGAATACTCTGAACTTCGGATCTTAAACAAACACTCTCCTGCTAAGAAGACCGTGCCACTGTTGAACAGGCACGACTATAAAACTAGTCCTGGAAGGGAAACTTGCTACTGTGAACTTTATCTGGGCGCGACTTGGCACCTCTGTTCGGCTCCTTGTTGGTAGCACTCTTCAGTAAGTATGACAGAGAGTCAGGACTCCTTGACGTAGTAGCCAAGGATTACTTTCAAGTACTTCCGTGGGACCTATGACTTGCCACTTCAGGTTCTAACTCTTATTACTCAGCTTTTGGATGCACCCGGTGTCTGGCGAAGTTCAAGGAAGGAAAGAAACTGCCACTTTTCTTCTAAGATGGGGGGAAAAGAGTAAAGAAAAAATGCCTATTTTTCTTCAGATTTTTCTGCCCTTTAAGTAAAAGCTGAGCCTGACTCTCATAAATAAGCCGTTGCTCTACACACTGAAGGGGACCAAAGCTCGCCTAATACTTGCTCATCAAAGAGAAGCTTTTTCTTGTCCTTGATGTGTAATTCGTTCAAGTTTCGTGAAAATGACGTTTAGTTTACAGCATGAGAAAATGGTCCTACATACTCGTACTAATGGTAATAGTAGCGACTATTGATAAGGAGACGAGGGAATACGTGATCGGTAAATTTCTAAGAAAATTAAAGTTTTTTTTTTATTTTATTTGACGACTATGGTAAGCTCCAAGAATTACAGAGAGGATAGCAGAGACAATTCCGCTCTCTGAAAATGAAATCATTATTTACATCGACAAATGAAAAACACAGCTACTTTACGATTCAGCAAAGGCTGTAAATATAAATGAAAATAGCAAAGTATTGAAAATATGGAACAATATTTCTGTCAGTGCCGTGGAGATTGATGCTAATAAATCTAAGCGATGCAGGGCTATTTTAACCCACCATTCTTCATTGTCTTAACTTTCCTGACATTTCCCAAATGCTGCTTGTTTATTGACCAAATGGAAAGGATTTTATCAATAAGGTCATTTTTTATCATATGGAAAAGTTACTGTCTTGTATAATTTTCAGCGCCTGAAAATCTCTTTATCAAGCTGTCTATGTATCTATCTGTTCGTTACACAGAAACTTTTCTGAAATGGCAAAAGTCGCCCCCCCTCACTTCTCTCTCTCTCTCTCTCTCTCTCTCTCTACACACACACACACACACACACACACACTTCGACGGATACACAAGTGCATCGAAGAGGCAAAAACCTCTCTTTGCCTTTCTTTTGGGTTTCATTTCTCTCTCTCTCACACCAAACACACACACACACACACACACACACACACACACACACACACACACACACACTTCGATGAGGCAAAAACCTCCCTTTGCCTTTCTTTTGAGTTTCATTTCTCTCTCTCTCTCTCTCTCTCTCTCTCTCTCTCTCTCTCTCTCTCTCTCTCTCTCTCTCTCTCTCTCTCAGCACACCGAATGGAATAAACGTATCGAAGAGGCAAGATCTCCCGTCTGCATTTCTTTCGAGTTGGTAGTAAAAGCCAGAGGTTAGCGAATGAATGGATCTCAGTATTACAACCACGGGCTACGGCGATTCATTTAGGAATTCTATTCTTTATTCTTCAAAAGAGACAAACTTTCGATGGAATTTTTCGAACTTCGGAGCTGCGAATAGTGTATGTGTTTTCCGACCAACTTTCACTTATTTTTTTTTTTTATGTTTTGCTTCACTGGAACTTATTAATTTATGGTTTTGGTGGCAGTTTTCAATATTTGTGAGTTGATTTTGAAGCGGTGCAGATGATTTTTAGTTTAGGCTTAAAAATTTTGTTTTCTCCCAGTATTTATATATATATATATATATATATATATATATATATATATATATATATATATATATATATATATGTATGTATATATATATATATATATATAATATATTTCAGGGATATTTTGTTTCAATAACTATAAAGATAAGAGTAACTGCCTTCACGATATATGTATATATACATATATGTATGTAAATGTATATATATATATATATATATATATATATATATATATATATATATATATATATATATATATATATATATATATATATATATATATATATATATATATATATATATATATATATGTATATGTATATATGCATATATATATATGTATGAATAAATATATGTATTTATATATACATATATTCCTCTCTCTCTTTACGTTTTATTGAAACAAAATATCCCCTGAAATGCTACAGCCTTTAAAATAGTTGCTGATCTACAAAAAAATGATGTTCATTCCACTTTTGTGCGAGTTCCTACTGACCAAGAGTGATAAATAGTGATTTATTGTTTTATGAGGTTACAATGAAAATAGCGTGGAAATTGGGAACGCTAACCCGCTGTGTATTCCGACTGTAGATTTATCCACAAAGAAATAATAATCATTCAAAATTGTTGCCCATAAAAGCACCTGGGTCAAATTTTGGTTCATCAAATGAATTTGGAGAATATTTCCAAATAAATTCCCTTCCTATTGATGTAAACTCATCAATCCTCATATGAATTTTAATTCTGGGAGCACATGGCGCTGTTGTTTCCCCTGTTAGTTATGTAAGACCTATTGAGCGTATGATCCCGATTTCGTGTCCTTTAACCCGTATTTTTGTCTTAACCAACAATTGTAGGAAGTTCCTTTGATACTGAAAATTTTTTTTTAAATATCTAGCGGTAATATTTTCATAATTTATGCCATAAAAGGGAGATATATGTGTTCTAATCAATATTAATTGATTCCGATACTGTTATCTGTAGAATGAATATTTTTTTAACTGGATTAGTAATTCTATTTTATTTCCATTTAGTAAACATGTTCATTTGGTCAGAGTTTACTAGCCTCCTCTCTCTCTCTCTCTCTCTCTCTCTCTCTCTCTCTCTCTCTCTCTCTCTCTCTCTCTCTCTTCCTTCAACTTTGCTTCGGGTTGGAAATCCCTTCAGCATGCCACGTAGTGGACCAAAATATCTCTCCGAGCGTTAAATTACAATATCATTTTGTCTCGAACGATTATCGCGGCTATAACGTTGCTGCTCATTTACAGGCATTGTAAGTCCGTGACTTTTTACGTTCTACATTTTACTTTTCATCTGTTCTCTCTGGTCTCTTCCAACTTAGCTGTCCATCTTCTTTAATTCTGTCTGGCTCCAACTTTCACTTCACTGAATCTTGAGACCATTCATGTGAAAATTCAAAAAGGGGTCTCAATAAAATTTAGTAAAATTTCAATTACATTTTGCTTGTCCTTCTTGGCAAAAAGACGTTCCCGTAGATCATCATACATTTCCATTTTAGAGTATCAGAGTAAGAAAGCAATTATTGCAGGAAATCTCCATCGCCTTCCAGCTCGATAAAACCGCCAATAACCCAAAAAGATACACGCCCCTCGAATCTCATTGTTCACCAGCGATGATAATCCTTGTTGCTCTCCCTCAGGAACGTGGACAGCGTCCACCTGGTGTACCAGTGGATACCGCCCTTGAAACCCCAGGCCTTGGGAACACTGAGTGGCAGGGTGAACACCAGCTACGAGGCCTCCATTTATCCTTGGGCCAAGCACAGAGCTATCCACATACCTCGGCCAGATCCCTCACTGTCTGGGAAGTACTCCTGCACCGTCAGTACTTTCGAGGATGAGGATACGAGAGAGTCAGACATGCTCGTCTGGAGTAAGTATCCCAAAAGGAACGTGTTCATTTTCACGTGAGTCCCCTTTCAGGTTTGTTTCAGGAGACTGTGACTTTGTACCAGCTTTCTTGTGTATGGAGGTTAGGTTCGAAGTAAGGTTAAGCCAATAACAAAACTGCTTGCTACCATGGTGTCATATTTATTCATTTCCAAGCCGACTGCTGTTACATCCATTAACTAAATGTCTCTTTCAGGGCCACACTAGTTTCACAGTGGAACTACATTCCAAGATGTAGGAGAGTACAGCGAAAAACAATTATCGAAAAACAAAAAATCCAAAATGAGTAATATAGGCAATATTTCCGACACATTTTCTTACTAAAATACTTCTAAATATCACCCAGGATTGCTAATCTGTCAAGGAATAACTGGCACAATGTCAGTAATATTATGCGAGACTTAAGTAATCACAGCTTCATGGAACTGCATGCAAAGAAAAGAAAACAGACAATTTAAAAACATAAAATACCACATCAGCAATGCATCGTACCGCGCAAGGCGATCTCTGACCTAAGGTACGGAAATAAAAGAATAAAAGCGCTGGATCGCGCAACTGGTTGTGCTGAAGTAAAAGGAAATATCTTTTAGTCCGATTAAGTTTCAAAGAAGAAGGAGGAAGGAAAAACGAGTCGCTGGAAGCGTCTCCCGAAGGCTGAATTGGGTATCACGTGACATACATTTTCTTGGAATGGACCTGAGGTATTATTGTATACTGACTCTCTCTCTCTCTCTCTCTCTCTCTCTCTCTCTCTCTCTCTCTCTCTCTCTCTCTCTCTCTCTCCTTTTGTTCTTTACATGCTTACCTTGCCTCGAACGCTTTCTGCCAAGCATACAAAAATAACCTGGCTTTTTTTTTTTATCGCGGTGCTTGTATCCAGTCTATCTATCTAACTATGATATATATATATATATATATATATATATATATATATATATATATATATATATATATATATATGTGTGTGTGTGTGTGTGTGTGTGTGTGTGTGTGTGTGTGTTTTCATATAGGTGTTTCATGGAATTTTGTTCTCATGGCCTATTCTTCAGGCAGGTGTGCGGTTTTCCTTTCAGGCCATATACAATATATCACTGGGTATCGTCTTTTCGATATGGATTGTATTTTGGAAATAGCTATTTGAAACCACAGTCTAATTGGCAAAAATATGCAGTGATGTCTAATGTTGATAATTAAGTCACTTATCAGAGTAAATCAAAGAAATTTAAAGGGAACTTAGCTAAATCTAGCAGGCTCATAGACAGAGGCTAGTAAAACGTCATTACTGAAGGCCCTCCCACTCACTGATACTGTAGTATGACGTACTTTACTAGACACCCCGCCCATATACTTTATGAATGAAGACTCAGATGTTGGTAGTAGTAGTAGTAGTAGTAATAGTAGTAGTTTCAACTGGGTTAAGTTTAGACAAAATCTCTAGCAATTTCTCTATTTATTTACCTTGACTGTACAGATAAAAATGTTTAGATTATCGCCTGTTTATAGTATATTAGCTTACAATTTCGATAATTACCGCATATTCTACACAAGGTATTGCTTATTGTACAAGAGGGTCAAATATTTGTGTTTCTACGATCATTATCATGCTACTGGGAACCTGCTATTACGTCTGATGTCATAGTTTGCGTCACAACTAGCCTCTCTCTGGGTGCTTACTAAATTTAGCCCAGTTTCCCTTTAAATTTCTTTGATTTACTCTGATAAGTGCCTTAATTATCCACAATAGACATCACTGCACGTTTTTGCCAATTAGGCTGTGGCTTCAAATAGCTATTTCCAAAATGAGATCCATATCCGATGCTCTGGTAAGATTTCATCGATGAAAATCTATTAGGCATCGCCCTGAAATGCACAGTAGATCATTTGTACATCTCTGAGAGCGAATCCATTACCAGAGGTTTAAAAGTTGGTAAGGATGAAAATGAAGAGGAAATGTTTACCACTTACTGTGCGCGTATTCCCAAGTGCGTGGTGCGCTTTAGGGGCATAACATTAACTCTTACACTAGCACAAATTAATGCAACAGAAGAGAAAACAATTTGGCAAGTACAAGAAACCGTGAAAGACAAAGCCAGGTTATGTTTGTACGCTCGACAGAAAACGTTCAAGGCAAGGCAAGCATGTAAAGAACAAAAGAAGAGAGAGAGAGAGAGAGAGAGAGAGAGAGAGAGAGTCAGTATACAATAATACCTCAGGTCCATTCCAGGAAGATATGTCACGTGATCCCCAATTCAGCCTTCGGGAAAAGCTTCCAGCGACTCGTTTTTCCTTCCGTCTTCTTCTTTGAAACTTAATCGGACTAAAAGATATTTCCCTTTACTTTGGCACAACCAGTTGCGCGATCCAGCTCTTTTATTTTTTATTTTCGTACCTTGGATCGAAGATCGTCTGGCACGGCACGGTGCATTGCTGATGTGGTATTATGTCTTTGAACATGTGTGTGTGTGTGTGTGTTTTTATACGATTCCAGGGAGAATTTTTTGAAGGTGCTACCGCTTGAAGTTTGCATAGGATCACTGAATGATGGATAGTAACATTTACTGCAGGAATATAGCAGCCCTCTTGAACGAAATGTATAAGTTGTTATCATTAATATGCACTGCTATAGAAATACCTAGTGAACTTAAATTTCCTTCTTTTCTCACTTCCTAATTGATAACTAGTATCAAATGCCCATTATCTAACATAAGTTTTTATTTCCTTTTAAAAATCCTATCTATGAAAGTATTTCCTATTCGCATGGGTCGCACAGCAGTAACTGTCTCCTTTATTTCCAAACTTGCAGCACCAGCCAAAGTCCTGGACCTGAAGTACTGGAGACCCTCCTTTTACGACGTCCAGATCACTTGTAGTGCCGATGGGATCTTTCCAAGACCCGTTTTCTATTTGTATACAAAACATGTCAACTGGAGCAGGTAAGGAAAATGAATAACCTGGTGAGCAATTTGGTACTTACCTCGTTCAAAATCTTGTCTTTGAAATGCAAAAATTTTACTACGCTAAGGATCTTTTTTATTTTAGAATTATCTGTCTTCGGTTCAAAAAACTTCTCTTCCTTATCCAAGGGCTTCTTCTCTTCAAAAAGTCTTTCCTTATTTTCAAAGCTGATTCATTAACTCGCGAACATCTTCCTCTGGCTGAAATCCCTTTCCTCTCAGACGTTCTACAGCAAAATGTACTTGTGGTCTGTGGAGGCAGTGATTAAAAAGTAGCGAGCTCACAGATACAAAGATTTCATTCACTCTGGTTTTATCTTGGCTTGATTGTCCTTACAACGGAGTTATTATTCAGGTGGAATGGTAATAGAAACGTTTTAATCGGCTTTTTTTTTTTTAGTAGTTACCAAAAGCTTGAACGTGCAAGTGCTCAGAGTTTTTGTCTATAACCCATATATCATCTTTATTCAGATGTTAGTGTCATCTGTAATTTACAGCACGTTCCTTATCACGGCTCCTTTTATTTTATTTTTTTTTATTTTGTGTCGTTCTGTTCCATATTAGCGTCCTTAGAAAGTTAATCATTTGTTTATTCTGTCCCATTCGAATAGCAGACTGGTTGGTCAGTCTTAGTATCCTACCAGGCATAAGGCCGTACTAATCTTAACCAACCATCCAGTCTCCATTAAAATATGTGCAGATTATGAAGAACAAAAAAATGAAGTATTATGAGGGTATGGTCTGTGCATTACACAGAAAAAAACAAAGGATGCGACTTTTTACAAAAATAAAACAAAAATAGAAAATCTCTACGGATAAGATTTATAAATCTTATATACTGGATGCCTTTATCAAGCTGTCCAACCACTCCAACTCCCTTCAGCGCTAATGGCCGAACGTACTCCGGTGCTTGGCTGGACAACCTATATTTCATAAAACCTAATCATTGTCGATTTTCATTTCTCAAGTATATTTGCTGCGATAAGCTGAAGTACCTAATCCTCGCACCCATGTATGAATGTTTCAGAACATACTAATCCTCCACGGAAGTATTTTTAGAACGTAATACTTGATAATCTCTCCTCCCTTGTCCATGAATATTTCTGAACACATCACTTGATATTTATATATATTTAAGAATATTCTACTTGAAATTTATTCCCGTCCTTAAAGATTTAAGAATACATCACTTGTAACCTATTTCCCATCCATGGCTACTCCACGTATATTCGAAGAATATATCGCTTGTCATTTATTTCCCATCCATGGCTATTCCCCGTAGATTTCCAGCGGATGCCACATGACAACTGTTCCCCCATCCTTGCATATTTCAGGACATAACACCTATTCCCCCACCCATGCATATATCATGGCACACCGCTTGATATCTACTTCCAACTATCAATGCATATTTTAGAGCATACCAGTGACACCCATTCTCACGAGGCCGCGCCTATTTCAGACAAGAGGTCCACGTCATGTGGAGATCGGTCAAGTGGCACGAGGGACTCTTGAACGCCTCGGCCACCGGTTTAATATCTTGGGAGGAGACGGAGAGAGATACCATTATAGGCTGCACGCTGACCTTACCAGGGACTCCCCATGCGAAGACTCTGACGAAGGTCTTCACGCCAGGTAAGGTGATGCGCCGAAGGGCGAAAAACCGTTTCAAGATCATAAGAAAGAAAACCACTGAAGAGAAACGTAAAACAGAAAGACCAGAAAGTTTGCCATTTATTATTGTTATCAGCTAAAGCTACTAAACTTACTTAGGATTTTAATTACCTTTTGCATTTGAATTTATATGTAGTTTATGATTTGATATGTTTATTTATAATTCGTCAAAGTCTATCCCCTAAGTCCCATTGTGGTAGTTGTATCATTTTCGATAAAGAAAGTAAATGTTCCTCATTAAATACCTAAATTCATCAGATTAGTTTTGTAAAGCTTGATCACACTTTTTCACTGTACCTACAAATGATTTAAAAGTGAAGAACTGATATATTACTTACCATAAAAACTAATGGTTATCCACACTAAATACAGCTTCCTCCTCTTGAACAGAAACTTGGAATTCATGCGCAGTCTTTGATTGTGAACTGGAAATTATTTTCACTGCACTCATTCTCCTTAATTAAGGGAGACCTTAAAAATAAAGTCGCTCAGATTTACATTATTTTCTAAGACCTGTCGGTATGTCGGTCTGCCGAATGCTGCAGTTTTAGGCATGTAAGCTTTGTGCAACGGCTTCCGACGTGCAGTCTTTGTCATCCATCTGTGCACTAACCAAGACCCTTAGCTGGTTAACTTCAGAGATCGAGAGAACTGTTATGTGTAGCGAATATGTTAGGTCCAGTCACGCAGTCTTTCCTATTGAAAGAAATGTAGAAAGTATGTCTTATGTGAAAAGTCACATTATTCCTACTACTGGATTTTTTAAGCTGACGGTAAATATCTGCTGTTGATATCACTGAATCTTCAACCTGTCATCTGATTGGCTGGTGCGTTTGCAATGTAACCTTTGATTGACGGCCATCATCACGAGCTTCCACCAACCACGATTAGGTTCAGTTATATTGGCAACGGATATTTGTCGTCAGCTGTAATAATAATAATAATAATAATAATAATAATAATAATAATAATAATAATAATAATAATACCAGAATCCTCCCCTTTAGCTTCCAATGTTGAAACTATAAAACACTTCGGTGTATAATGAAACTGTTACCATATTGTCCATTCGTCCCTGTTCCCTCACAAAAGAGAACAATACTGCGGCTCTTCTTGTCCTGCTAAATTTTCCCCTTCATCGAAAAAAGAAAAAAAGAAAAAGGAATTCTTATGATGTTGCCATTCCATTATCCTCTCCCTTCCTCCTCGAAAATCCTTTCATCGCCCTGTAACGTCCTGACAGCCTTTTGACACCTGGCAGCTGTATTCATCAGCATTCGCGCACCTGCTTTCTTACACTGGAGCTTCATTTCAGTCTCTTGTCGTCTACTTTTTTAGTTACCATATATTCAGGTCCCATCTACATGACACCGACTTGTCTACAAGAGTCTACTATCCGGACCTCTACATTGTTTTACGATCTGCGGGCCACTGCATTACAGTATTACTCTGTCTGATTGTCTTGGCGCTCTTGCGTTTCGGAATTCATTGATGAATTATTCCGTACGTTTGCTAAAGTTATTCTGAGGTTCGAACAAAGGTTATTCTTGCCTTCGTATCTGGCTCTCAAGATGTTCCATTACTTCGCGCACCAGACTGTTAAGTTTCGTTTCAGTTTCCAGTAACGCTTGGATGTTTTCTGGTTGGAGCCTCGACCTTATACTCAATCGTCTTACTTTATCCAGAGTCAATACCATAATGATAGTACAAACTCGAGGAAATCCCACGTGCCTTACTTTCTTCGTGTACTGAACGGAAAAATGGCTCTTAAATTTTTCCTAATGTTCATTTAAGTCCGCTTCACCATAATATCGATATTGTCGAACTTACTTTTACTTATTCTATCAAGATTGAAGTTTCAGTTACAAAACACTATTTGCAATCAGTGTCGGATATCAAAGAAAAATGAATGCTCTAGAGACTAACAGTCAAACAGAGTCGTTCTTTTGGTCTCATATGGTCTGTCCATTCTACGAAAACTTTACGGACAAGTTGGTTTATTTTTAAACGTCTTTCACGTAAATGTCTGTACATTTGAATGATAATGCTGAAGATGGAGCTTTAAACTTCTTACCATGACTATTTTTTACCTATTCCTGAATAGTAGCGTTCTTTAATGGTCTTCATCTTATCCAGCGTAAGCATGTTATTTTCAAAAGAAGATTCAGTTGCATGTACTCTGACAAAATGAAGCTCAGTTGCCACTGGACACGAGGGGCAGATGCCACTGGACACGAAGGGATGTTGTATCTTGATAGTTGAAGTCTCTCTTAGTTAATGAAGTCCGCAGGTTCACTTCATGTGATTATTCTTTCTACACCTTATTAGCTTTAGCTAAACAACCAACTATCCTTGGAAATCAAAATATCGGCTATGAGGAAGAGTTTTTAGACTTTTTTTTAGTACACTTGATCTATATCTGCACATTTAGCAGAATCATTCCACGTCGTCTTGGAGCTTAGAGATAGCGAGGTCAGGTGGCAAGGTGAAGGACGATAAGTGGTAAAAAGAATGTATGATTTGGGAGAGTTTGGCAGAGGACCTACAAAGAACTGGATAGATGGGTGGCAGAGGTACTGAAAAGGAAGTGTTTTAATATTCAGGAACCCTGAAAGTGCGTGCAAAACAGAAGGGAATGAACCACTTCATGTACTGTACTGATTCAGCAGATAAAGTATGAATGTAGCGGTGACCGTTGTCTTATTTCTTTACCAGAGCCAACCTGGCAGATAAAGTGTTGTTCTTAATATATATAAATAGATAATATATATGTATATATACTGCATATATATATACATACATACATACATACATACATATACATGTATATATGTGTGTGTATATGCAGTATATACACACACATAAAGTATATATATATATAATTTTTCTTTTTCTTTTAGTAAATTCGTTGCTGAATGTATTTTGAAACATATATTTGCGCCTCATTCCGTAGGTTACGCACATAAGCGCATTGGTATTACAAACTGAAGAACATTCGTAAACTTCATGTACAGATTTAGTTTCAGAATTTGCACCATCTTTGCCTTAACGAGCTCGCCTCATGAATTTAATCTCATTTTACTTTAACTTGGGCAAGTCTTGGTTATAAATCACAATCTCTAACGAAGGAAATACATTAGGCGTTTTAGTGCCCATAGATTCATTTGTTCCTCTTGGGACGCCACTGCACAAAGATTATACATATAAGAAAAAAAAAGAAACAAAAAAGGAAACCGTTTCCATGTAACTTTTGAAAAGAGTTTCCAAGAGGAGCCATAAATAGGAAATTCTAAGTGAGCCTTCCGCGGTGTGTCCGTACCACAGCGGTAATGAAAGGGCCCCAAAGCAAGCATAACGGCCTCAGATAAAGTTTAGCCCCGTCTGGTAGAATGCGCCAGCCGTACTCCGCGATACGGCATTATAGGCCGTAAATGTTCGGGACTTAAGGCTTTCTTTTTCGTTCAGGCCGATAAAGGTCTAGCGTACAGCACCCGCTCGGGGCAGGTTGCTGTTGGTGCCTTACTGCCGGAGGACAATGGGGCTGCTTTCGCGTGTAGGGCCTCCGACTGAAATTGGGTTAAATAAGAAATCCTATACAAGTCATTGCGCTTTATCTGAGCTAATATTTTTCTAGTTTCCCCGCGGTCCCCGATAAAGAATTTTGTCAAGGCTTAACTTTGCACCAGAGCCTTGTTTTAGAATGACTTAGGCGAAGAAGCATGTGTAGCAAACCTGCATCCAGATTTACGTAATCTGGTTCAGTGCATATTTCACCCATTTCCTTGTTTTTGTTCATCCTTCACTTCCTTCTCTGTACTTCATTCTCTTATTTTATATAGCTTACAGAAGTCTGCTTAGCAAGTTCATGGCCTCTTGGTTAATCACAGGTGGACTATACTAGCAATAACATTCATCAAATGTGCCTTAGTTGGCGTGGTAGGTACCCGTAGAGAGAAAAAGATGATCTGATCGTCAGTCGTCTTTTGCTGTGTTATGAAAACCTCCGTCACTTCACCTCTTCATAGATGTACTCAAAGGAAGCCAGTAACCACCGGATTAGTCAACAGGAATTAGACATAAAATTTCTCTCTTTAAGGTTGGCTTCGTAATTCTCGCTCTTCTTTTGTTTTCCGCAGTATATTGCTCTCTGTCTAAAAGTGATGGCTCTGCCACTTCCTTCTAGGTTATAAGACCCACTTGTTATAGTTTCCTTTTCTGATATTCATCAGATATGAACTTAGCAAGGCAGTAAGTGGTCCGAATCATCAGCATTCACTGTTGAAGGTAAAACTACTATATTTACCTTAAAAGGCAGAAAAGGCAGAAATTTCTTATTTGCGGCATTTATCCATCAAAGACAAAATTTTTACAGTTTTAAAAGGCAGAGATTACACATTTGCAGTAAGAGGCATAAATTTCATATCATCTTTAAAGGTAGAGACTTCATGTTTGTTTGAAAAGGCAGAAATTTAATGCAGATTTTTTTCAAAAGCAGCTTTTGTATTTGCTTTAAAAGTTAGCGATTTCATGTTTGGTTTAAAAGAAATAAAATTCATGTTTGTATTAATATACAGAACTTTGTCGTCTATTCTAAACGCGAAAAATTTCATATTTGTTTTGAAAGGCAGACATTTGTCTGAAGAGACAGAAAACGAATGCTTATTTCGAAATCTATGACATTGCTCCAAGAAATCACCAGACTCGTCTTTTTTTTTTTAGCACAGGTCACGTGTGAATACGCTACTGTATATTGTACATTATATATATATATATACGCTACTGTATATTATACATTATATATATATATATATATATATATATATATATATATATATATGGATATATATATATATGTGTATATATATATGTGTGTGTGTGCGTGCGTGTGTGCGTGTGTGTGTGTGTGTATAAGCGAAAACAATGGGAAAATAAAAGTCAGAGTATCCGTACCAAGCGCTTTCGCGAAATTGTTTATTCCCGACGCGGGAATAAACAATCTCAAAGCGCTATATGGATACTATGACTTTATTTTACTGTTGTTTTCAACTTATATATATATATATATATATATATATATATATATATATATATATATATATATATATATATATATATATATATATATATATATATATAATTTATGTATAAATAAATATATATACTGTATATATATACATATATGTTATTGCCTCCATGATTTATGCGTTAACATGATAATTGGTAGTAACATTTTCAATAATGAATTATTTCGTGGAAATCCTATGAAAAAACTTGCACAATCTTGGGATGGAGAAAAATTCAGACGATATTCAAGTCAAGATCGCATTCTCTCCATTCATGTTAGCAGAAAATTGGATGCAAGACCAGGACTGAGTTACAAAACCTGTAGTAGTACTTGGAGATCTGGTACTAGCAGCAATGAAATAAAATGAAGCTTAGAAACCTCCCAAGTGAGTGAATATACCTCTACAATAATAGTTAAGGTCGGATATCTGTAGCAGTGATCATGGTGAAGCATAAGAAGTACTAGAGTAAAAGAAAGAAAACGTGCAACAAACTTTAGGCGTTTGTCATAAGTGGTAATGGTTCACAATGAAACCCGAAAGCCACTGGAGTGATTAAGTAAGGGCATGTCAAGATAGTTGAACATTTTCACTTGTAATCTCCCCGTGATATGTCCATCTAGAAACTGCCATTTTGACAGGTTATGTTTTATTAGTTAAGGGTATCTTAATCAATCACTGATTGCCATTTTTCTTCCTTAACTGTCGACTTATATATTTTAGAATTTTTTGTTCAGAGAAAAAAAATAGCTGCAGTTCCGTTCGCCTTTCTTGTTTACCCGTCTCATTTCGAAGAGTATCTGTCTGTTTGTCTGTCAAACCGTATGATTCTTCTGATGAATTTCTCATCTCTCCCTCTCTTTCTCTCTCTCTAACTGGTAATTGATTATTTCAGCAAATGAATCCTCCTTCTTTCTCTCTCTCTCTCTCTCTCTCTCTCTCTCTCTCTCTCTCTCTCTCTCTCTCTATCGTTTCCTCTTCTTGATCTCCAGTGGCATGATTTGCCCCGACTTCTTCTCCCATTCCCCTTTACTTGTCCCCTTATTGAAGTTCTACAACAGAAAGAGAAGAAGCTCTGGGAGAGTGAAGGGGTCTTTCCCCGAGGTTGAAGGGCAGGAGGAGGGGAAGGGGCCCTTGCCATCTCCCTCCCCTCCCTCCTTCCTCTCCCAACGAACGACCCGTTCCCTCTCCTAGCTAACCCCTCCCGCCTGCAGGGAATTTTAGATCAAAGGTGGCGAGTCGGGTCTTGTTATCAGCAATATTGATGTTAGACTAACCTCGCCACTGGCTCTTCTGTGGAGTCCTTCCTGCTGAAGGTGAACACAAAAAACCAAAAAACTAAAA
>NC_089789.1:19868605-19901105 GCF_040412425.1 Macrobrachium rosenbergii
TCTTCTTTACAGTTAGTGTCTGCATTGGTTCAAGAAATCATTGATCAGGAAATTATTTACACATAATATATGCCACGAGAACACATCTTTATTTGTTAATGACTACCATAGGTAGGTACACACACGTAGGTAAGTAACGTATGCATCAAATTAATATCTGCTTTCATCAAACGACCGAGACCTGTTCCGGTAGCTCTCCGGCCTCGACGTGAGTCTTTGCCACTTGCATCACACTGCTGAGGTCTGTTGCAAGTTTTTGTCACTGTAATTTTAAAAGGAAGGTGCTTTGTAAGTTCAACCCTCCCCTTTTATCCGGGCTTTGAAGGCTCGAGAGAGAGAGAGAGAGAGAGAGAGAGAGAGAGAGAGAGAGAGAGAGAGAGGAGACATTTCGGAAACCATTTAGGATCATCAGTTGTTGTAATCCTTGGAAATCAGTGATCAGATACCAAAAGAGTTTATCTGTGTTACTTGTTCGTCCTCGCGCTAAGACAAGGAACCAACTCCTCTTCATTTTCTATGCCGTTCATAATTCGGAACGCTCTTGTTCTTAAGACATACGTCTGTGTCTCACTGTCAAGTGGAAATCAGTCATCCCCGGACTGCAGGGTTCGGGAAATGTATATTTTCCTTCACTGCCAGTATTTGGCATTCTTTTCTGCTTCTGTTTTCTAGACAAGGCATTCGGTTACTTATTTTTATGACCTATGTAACTAGAAAAAAATTAAGAGACCAAGACGGGCAGGTCTTCCTAAACCACTGCAAGGAAGGTGTGAGTAGATGGACCTCTCTTCTGAAGTGCTGAAAGACACGAACTTGAAAATGAAGCCGGTTAAACTATTTTGGAAATGCAAAGGTCAGTAGCGAGTTCCGTAGAAGGACTGGGTAGGTGGGTAAACTGACTTCGGGCCGAAATCCCTTCAAACCTGATTGGTTTCGATTCCACAAAAAAGATTGTCGCATCAGAGATTAGAAGCTCCTGAAGAGATGACTGCGAGCGGATAGAAGGTGCTCTCTCCTCTTGGGTTACCCCGCCTTCTCTTATTTAGAATGTAGAAAATTCTTCTTCTTCTTTTCCCCTTTTTTTCTTCAATTTCTTTTTCGCCTTACATTGTATACGTTATACCGTGTTGGAATTTACGGAGCGTTTTATTCAGTGTTGTTTAACCAGGTTTCAGTTCCCTCCCTCCTCCGCCTTCTTTTTCTTCAGCTCAGTGGTCTGGTTAAACTATTTTAATAATAATAATTTCTTCTTATTATCACTTTATACACTGTATTACCCTTCCATAAAACATGCGGCGTATTGAATTTGGATCTCTCTAAGGATGATAAAGCACCCACATTCCGAAGCTATTTCCCCACATTTGCGTTGTCATGGGGATTCAAGAGAGAGAGAGAGAGAGAGAGAGAGAGAGAGAGAGAGATAAACTCCTCCAAAGCGATTCCTCTGGTAGCATTATCCGGTATTATTCGTCAGCATCAATAACAGCGAACACACACAACATCTCGAAGAAGGAGGAAGTCTGGGCGAATCGAAAAGAGAGAAAGTTTTAATATCTTTTCGGAAAGACCTAACTCTCTCTCTCTCTCTCTCTCTCTCTCTCTCGTCCGTCGGACATGTTTGCATGAATTCGCTTCGGAAACGACGTCGGGGATCATTTCTTTTGCGAGGCCATTATTGATAAGCCTCTTCCTTCCAAATCGTACTCAATCTATCCCTTCCCCTGTACCCAACCAACTGCTAACGTGATCCCCCCTCCCCCTCCACCACAGTCCTTTTACTGGCGTGATCTTCCTATGCCCCAGATAACATTATCCCCCACCTCCCATTGGCATGATCTGAGCTCCTACTAAAATGATCTGCCATCTCCTACTAACATGATCTCACGCACTACTAACATGAACTGTTAAGCCCACCACTAATAAGTTCTGACAAGCTCCCAATAGCCTGATTCCTCCAGCTCCTACTAACATGATCTACTGATCTCCTACTAACATGATCTTATGTACTACTGACATGACCTGTTCAGACCACGACTAACACATTTTCACAAGCTCCCAATAGCCTGATTCCTTCAGCTTCTACTAACATGATCTACTGATCTCCTACTAACATGATCTTATGTACTACTCTAACACGCTCTCACAAGCGCCCAATAGCCTGATTCCTTCAGCCCCTACTAACATGATACTACATGCCTTTGCTAACATCATCCCTCTAGCCACCTCCTACCCCCAGACCCAGCTAATGTGATATCCCAAGGCCTATCCCTCCCCCAGCCTCTTTGAAAACGCCCGATAATCCACGGCCCAAGATTGGCCATGTCATCTGCGAAATTCCATTTACTAGGTAGAATAAGTATGCTTGCTTGCATGTCCTGAGTCTAATATATATATATATAATATATACATATATATACATATATATGTATGTATGTATGTATGTATGTGTGTGTGTGTATGTATAATTAAATCGATATGTGACACATATTCACTTGTACCCACAGGGAATTTATACTCGGTGTTTCACTTTTCCTGTAGTACATATATATAAATAAATAAATATATGTGTATGTATCTGTGTGTGTGTGTGTCTTTTATATGTGCGTAATATATCTGGAACAAACGAAAACAGAGAATCTATTATACTGAATGTTTTTACAAACCCTGTTGTGCAGCGGTACAAAGTCGGATGCATGGGATTCATCTCTCCCAGCATCTCTGCCCAGCATTTTCGACTTTTTCCTGCTTCAGTATTCTGTCATTTAATTTATGATCAAACCCATCTGCCCAAAAGTACTTTAGTCTCAATGTTTAACGCAACCGTCTGTATATAATAATTTTTTCATAAAGATATTCAAACAGGAGTCCCTACATCTTTGAAGACACTATGCTCTTGCAAGGCGCTAGGGGCTACTGGGATAAAAAAAACATTAGTCTTTATGCCTGTCTTCCACGCGCTGGAATTGGCTAGCCATTTGGCACATCGTCATTGTACAAGTATTGTTAGTCAGCCCCACCATCATTCTACAACAATTATTTATCAGGTCTGTTGTCACCTTGTGCAAGATCCTTTTGTTAGGCCAGACGTTTCTGAACAAAAACTTAGAGGCCTGTTGCCTTTGTGCAGAAACTTGAATCTTGCCTAAAGCAGACGAGCAGGGTTTTTTTTGGTGGCACTTAGCAGATTACCTTCGCAGATTAAATTTTTCCACAGACCAGGACTTATTGACTTCTTCTTCTTCTTCTTTTAACGTGCCTTTTTCCCATTTTTGTATGGGGTTGACTTGCCATAAATTTCGGAAGCTGAGTCCAAATTTCTGAAGCCAGTGCGTTAAAAGGGGACAATAAACGTGTTTAAATACCTTTGCCTGAAGACTAGACCAGGTAGAAACCCTGCAAATTTTTCCAGAAAAGCAACCATTGCATACGCATGATTAACATCATTTCGTCAGCTTGGTAAAAAGCGTTTTATGTTCTGCTTATAAGCATTTCGTCAGCTAAGTTAACAGCATTTTGAAAGTTTGGTATACAACATTTCGATAGTTTGCTTAACAGCATTTCAAAAACTTGGTTGGTATTAATTGACCATCTTGGTTAATGTATATGGAAATCGTCCTTGAAAGCATTTTTTCGACTTTGTTAAAAGTTTTTCAGCAAGTTAGTAAAAAGCATTTCAAAAACTTGGTGAACAGCATTTTTCACCATTTGATTAAACATTATTTTGACGCTTGTCATTCTTTGAAGTGTTGTATCATCAGCAAAGACTTGAAATTTAGATTGTTTCATTTGGAAAAGAGGACATTATGAAGAAATCAACGCTCTCAATCAGAATCGGAGCCAAATCTTGTTTACATCTCATGGAGATCACACCCACTCATGGGCCAAGGACGAGAATATTTGGTGTTCATGAACTTGGACAAACTGTATGTATTACAAGAAAAATTAAGGATAACTGAAAACATCAAATTTGGATACCTGTTCGACTGAATGGTCGCTCTGTATACCCCCCCGCCCCACACTTCTTATGTTTCAATATTGTTTTGTGCGATTGATCAGAGTATGTAATTTTTGAGGTACCACATTTACGCGTGTACGCACTCACATTCACAAACTCTGAAACATGCACACATATATATAAATATATATATAAACACTATATATATATATATATATATATATATATATATATATATATATATATATATATATATATATAATATATATATATATATATATATATATATATATATATATATATATATATATATATATATATATATCATAAAGCCACCATATTTTATTCATCTTTGAACGTCTGTTTCAATTTAAGCAGATATTTATGATTTCAAGCTGCCTCATGAAAAAGGAATATTTTGAATAGCATTCAAGAGAAGTCAAATACTGACATACGTATGTGCCCCTATAACACTTTTTTTCATTGGTATTTAAGGCTCTACTGTCACAGAGCCTCATAATTTCGAAAGGAGTACTGATGCCTCTGTTCTCATTCCCCAGGTTAATATCGTTCTGCCTGGCGCAGCTATCGACGGCGACACTTCTGTGAGCTCAGCAAAGGAAAAGACAGAGAGGTGCTGAGCAGATGCATCAAAACGATGAAGATAATCTGTTTTGTAAATCAACTTTTCAGTGCTTTGGATGTACAGACAAAATCTGAATGTGTAAATGTATTCTTTCTCTCAAGCTTACGTGCGAGGACATGCAACTGTGGACGTGTAGGGTGGGCTTGAAATGACCGACATGACACCAGAAAGAAAGGCCTGGAAATATCTCCAAATCATGTCACATACTGAGCTTTTATGTTGGCACCATGGCGCGAGGTGTCAACTTTGCAGTGACGTCATTGCTTTGCATCCACTCTTATATTTTACTGTGGATTCTTTTATCGATTGCACTCTTCCTGGACGACGAGGTGAAAATTCGAGGCTCAGAAATTACCGCGGGCTATGTGCTGAAAATTAGAACAGATTGGTGGGATAGCCTCTGTGCCGAGAGAAAGTCGATCTTTCTTATTGGACAGCTTTCTTGTTCTATTTTAAGAATATAGATATTCACTGCGTTGCTTTTAAATGGTAAAATTTTTACTTTTTTTTACTTATCAGGTTCTCTCTCTCTCGCTTCCATTTCTCCCTCAACATTATGTCATAGTCTGCTGTCATAAAAAAAGCAAATGATTACCTGTGACTAACTAAAAAGAGAAGGTGTTCTTCTCTCTCATTTGATTAAAAAAAATAATTAAATATGCCTGATGTAAAGATGATGCCATTTTGATTACACAAAAAAATTTATTAACATTTACGAGTTCAACTGCCTTAATGAAAAGATTAGGAAAAAATGCTTCATACTAATTTAAAAGAAACATCATTATAAAGAAAATTAATTAACTTTTTAATAAAAAAGACACATTTAATTCTTCGTCCAATAAAATGCTCGAAGGAACTCTGTAACATACCTTTCGCATAAATCATTCTTCGCATTCTGTTGCAAGATTGCCATTCTGAATGCGCGTTTCTCAGCAACGCGTTGACCATTTTGCACTGAACGAAATTTTCCTCTGATGCATAATTTTCTATTTATTCTCTTTTCCACATCTTTCCTTGTCATTTGTTCATTCGTTCTCGTACAACTCTTTTCATGCCTCTTACTTTATCGTCGCTCATTCTTAAAAATCAACCGCTGTACTGTCTAGTACTTTTGTCGTTCAACATCCTGAATTGCTGGTTACAGCTTCTTTTATTTATTATTCGTACATGGGTATTATTTATTTTATCTTCCTTCAATTTCTGTTTCTCAGTCCCAGGCTTTATGTAAGTCTTTCCTACATCTGATCACTTATTTCACTTATTTCATTTTTGATTCATTATAATACAATTTTATTCATTCACCCAAAATATTTCTATTTTTCACTTAAGCCGTTTCAGTAATGAAGGTTGTCTCCAAGATTTTTATTATCAGTACTTCTTTCCCACACTTTGCAAATCAGACAGTATTCTTGATTCCCTAATGATAAAAATACACTTTTAATTTTCATCAGATTTCTTAACTCATGTATAATTCACCTCACAGTTTCCGCACTTTATCTTTCATTTTTCACATTCCGCCTTCACATTATTTTATTTTTCATCTCCATACCTCATACAATATACCATTTCAACAACTTCCATCATTCATACTAATACACCATTCCTTACATCATCCCAAAAATTATCATGCTTTTATAATTTCTCGACACTTTTACGTTCCATACTAACTCGTTGTTATTCATCCTTACATACTTACTGTATACATCATAAGTACCATATCTAGATTATTATTATTATACGTCCATAGATTAATTTTCTTTACTAATTTTCAAAACTAACCTATAATTCAGAATTTTTTTTAATCTTCACCATGACTGAGCTTTTTACTTTACATATTATCTATTTTCTGCCCATTTCTGCTTGTATGTTTATCTGACTACGAATACATATGCATACTCTACCTATTTACAGGCCCTGTAAGTCTGTTGTGCCCTATACATATACATATTTTATAAGTCGCTTATGAATTATATTTATACATACAATATACATACATACACACACACACACATATATATATATATATACAAATATATATACATATATTTACTAATACCACGTACCTTATGTTATAAACTTTAAGTTACCCATAATTCTTTCTGAACCTTTCAGGCTTTTTATATGTAACCTTTAATTTTCATAATTTATCTTATCAGGTATCCGCCATGGATTACTTTTAGCAACTGAATTTAATTTTCATAATTTATCTTATCAGGTATATATGTTCGCCATTATTGAATAACGGTTAGTTTTCGTTTTTATTTATAATTCAATTTTGCATCGTTCACCCTCAGTGTCAATGGCTATTGCCACTGCGACTGCTGCAGTTGATAGAACAAAATCTATCAATAATTTTTTTTTCTATCAGTGTAAATAAAAAAAAATTTCGATTGTTACTTATATCTTTAAACATTTTCTTGTACTCATGGCTGAGCATTATATATTGCTGCTATTATTATTATTATTATTATTATTATTATTATTATTATTATTATTATTATTATTATTATTATTATTAACATTCTTTCACAGATTAGAAAATCCTCACGCTATTAAAGAGAAAAGCGGAGAAAAGAGGAACATATAAATAGAAAAAAATGAACATTGGTAAACAAATGACTAATTAATTCGTTTTCTGCTACTGGTCTATGTTTTTTATATAGAATTTGAGGTGTAGATTTTATTCTTTACTTGCAAAATCCCCTGCTCGGTTGCCGGGACTATTTTCACTTTTTCTCCTTATACCTAGCACTAACCAAGCCTAATCATTTTCATCTCCATCCTTATACCTTACATTGGTGTATCTAAGAATTTCCTTCTTCCACTTTTATCCCTTCAGTATCCCACATCTAACACTTGACGACTTTTATCCTTATACTTTTCATATATTTAGTTTGTCATCCTTATTCTTTACACAGGCCACATCCAAAAATCGTTTCTCCCGCCTCCTTATCCCTTGTACTTCCATCTTCTGTCGCTGCTCATCTTTCGCCCTTATACCTTTTGCTGTTTGTCTCTAAACATTTCCATCTTTTATCATTGTACCCCATTTTTTCCACTTCAGATATTTTCTTCTATTTTCCAAGGACACATCAGCTGGGAGCTATTGACCTGACTGCAGGATATGCGAATCTTACTGAAAAATTAATATATTCTACTCTGAACAAGAAAATTAGCTAAATTCAGTTGCTAAAAGTAATCCATGGCGCACATCTATACCTGATAAGGAGTTGAAGATACCTTTCATAACACTGTAGGCGCATGAGCCCACAGACGGTGTCACACGAGCGCTTTTAGGGCATTTCAGCAACTTTTATCATACTGCTTTCATTTTTGCTCTATGTGTGTGCTTGTATGACACCGGACTACTGATCATGAGACTCTGAAGAGCCACTGAATATTTTCTGTATCATTGTCATCGGCCAAAGAACAATCTCAGCTATCAAATTACACGATGTTCAAATATCTCTTTCTTTTTTTTCTCTCTTTCTTCTTTTCTCAACACATGCGCATACAAACGCAGGCGCACACGCACACAAACTCACACACATGTAATCATATACACATACAAAACACGTACACAACGCACATATGTGTGTGTGTGTGTGTAAATTAAAAGCAAAGGTAAATTCTAAACAATTATAAAAATGATCTATTAAAATGCAGGTACAGAAAGACTCTTGGGTGCACTGTAACTTGGCCTCATCATTTAGCTTAGTTGCAGTAGCAATCATTCCCTCCGGCAGTTCATACTAATTTCCCCCGGGAAAAGTCAGAGAGCAACATGACTTGCAATCTCTTCTGTTTCGACTTTTCTCCCAAGACATTCAGCTACGTTTAAAAACCATCTTTTCTTTTTTTTAAGCTGTTTGAATCTAGTTATAGAGTTAATAAAATAGACGGGTCTTCGGTTAATGATCTGAATTCATAAAAAAAAAGTCAGTGAATTTAGCAACGTAAATTAGTATATTCAAGGCCTTTAAACCACTGAATTCGAATAAAGCATGAAGAATATTGATTAAAATTACAAAATAACCGAACGAGTTACGTAATCTAACTGCATTTGTGTTCCTTAGCCAATCTCAAGGACAAACGATGTTTCTTGATTCAAGTTATTTTATATATAAATATATATATATATATATATATATATATATATATATATATATATATATATATATATATATATATATATATATATATATATATATATATATATATATATATATATATATAAACGCTACTGTTATTTGCCATTCAAAGCATACGTGAATGCTCATGTTCTATTCAAGTAAGGAACTCAGATATGCAGCCAAGTGATTTGACCAAAATGAACAGCTATTCTGACATAACAGTCCTGTTGAGGATGCATTTATGACTAATAACTATTCGATCGGCAAGACATAACAAGATGGTGTGTTCATCTCCCACAACCTCGAGTGACGACAATCTTCTTTTCTGGTTTATTGAGAAGATAAATAAAGATACAATCAAGTAAATAACAGTGAGACCATGCAGTTCATAAGCTTACCTTGTTCCCAAGACAATATCCGTTCAAGTACCAGAAAGTGGAGTTTTCATGAAATGCAACTGATGTATAGCAAAAGTAACAGACGGAGCGTGGAACTTTTTTCTGCTGACTTCTAAGCCTTACTGAACGTAGCCGTGGATAGAAGGCTACCCAGTGTTCACCGGCACGACGACAATTTTGCAATTTGCAACTCGATCATATTTTCTTGAAGTATTTTCTTATCTGTGTATATAAGATAGAATTCGTCGTTTTTTTTTCTTTCACCAAATCAACGAGCTTCATCCTCACCTAAAAAAAAAGTAACCGTGTGAATATTATTGATATGGAGGTAAAGTGAATCATGATGCTTATTACAATTGACAGTTTGTTTTATTTTCCTTACTTAATAATGTCGTATACATACATACATACATACATACATACATGCGTATATATGTATATATACATACATATATATATATATGTATATATATATATATATATATATATATATATATATATATATATATATATATATATATATATATATACTGTATATGTGCATATATATGTATGTATATATATTTATATATATATTTATGTGTACATATATGTGTGTATATATGTATGTATGTATGTATGTATATATATATATATATATATATATATATATATATATATATATATATATATATATATATATATATATATATATATATATATATATGAGGTAGCTCCAGGATGTGTATGCTTACTGGTTCTCAGAACCTCTCCAGTTCAGGCCTACCGCAGCTGTCTAACTACCAGGGTCTTGATTTACTACTCGAATGTCCTAGAGAGAGAATTAAATTGGTAATCCTGATGTTTAGATGCTGAATGAAAAAGTGGAAACTGTTGTGAAGAATAATGTATGCATACTGCATAAGTTATTACCGTGAGCTGAAAGGGTGAGAAGCCGGTGGCGAAGTGTTTTGAAGTGGTTTGTTCATGTGGAGAGAATTGACGACGATAAATTGGTAAAAAAGATGTGTAGTTCTGAACTTTTGGAATGCGCAAAGGTGGACCATGGAAATGTACTAATTTCAGCATAATTTTTTATTTCCAACATTTCGTAGTAACTTTATTACATCATCAGGGAATCTGTTAAATAATGAATAAAATTACTTTAAAAAATGCTATAAAAATCAATAAAATTCATAAAATAAAGCACAGTTAGAATACCACATAAAAAAACGAAAAAAAACTGTGCTGTATTTTATGAATTTTATTGATTTTTAGAGCAATTTTTACAGTGATTTTATTCATTATTTAACAGATTCCCTGATGATGCAATAAAGTTATTACGAAACGTTGGAAATAAAGAATTACGCTGAAATTAGTGCGTTTCCATGGTCCACCTTCGCGCTGATGTGTCCTGCTAGCCGTCGCCTACTTCTGTTTTTTGATATACAGTGTATATATATATATATATATATATATATATATATATATATATATATATATATATATATATATATATATATATATATATATCTATATATATATGCTTCATGTAAAAGTGGACATGACGCTTCCTCTGCAGCACTGTTTTTTAAAGTCCAATAGGCTTCTTATTTTGTACTTAGTGAATTATAGTGAGTAACTGCCATAGGGTATGAGGCCTCAGACTATAGTAGAACTTATATGTGTGTGTGTGTGCGTGTGTGTACATATAGAGATATAACCATTTTAATATACATATTGCTACATACAAGTTATAAATAATAATTGAGTATGAATATCTAAAGAAATGAACTGTACTAATGGTAGCATTAACTTAGCCGCCCTTGAAATTTCAAAACACCGACAAGCTTGTCTTTGATATTTTTTTTTGGGGGGGGAATGATACGAAATTAAATTTTTTCACTTTTACCGGTAAAAAATATTTTGTCATTTTTCTTTCCCTATTAACCAGAAAACCCATTATCAACTATTTCACGTTTCTGTCAGGGATTATTCGACTAAATGCGATGCTTCTCCAGCTCTGAATCGGCTGGCAGAAAAGCTGACAAGCTGTTTTCGACCAAAGCACGTCAGCCGTTGGACAATGAAAAGCAAAATGAGATTAGGGAAGAAGACCTGAGAAATCAGGATAATACTAGAGCTGATGGAGACTTTCAGAGCTTAATCCGGATGACTCAGTAAAATCAAATGTCATTATCGACAAAAAAAATGTTCGATTATAAACTGCGAAACAGACCCATTCAGTTGTTAAGTCTGAAACGTTTTCTGGGCAGAGTTCTTCCTGATACAGGCTCAACTGGAATTGTGCAATTCTTTTATAGCTAGAGCCTCCACAGTAGGCTACTGTTCATCGATTGTTCAGCAAAAAGATGCATTTCGAAAAATAAAAGCAGCGGGAACAGGATAATCTTACTCAGACAACCAAATAAGAGCTGATGAGTTACTGATATCAAGAGATTGTAATTATTATTACAAAATGCCCTCTCCACTTAAATGGGTCACTATTCGAGAACGTCACTGAGGTGGCCCAAGGTGATTGTTCTTGACTGAGAGAAAATTAAAACAGCTAGAGCGAGTTAAGACAAAATTATAGGAAACGGATGAAAAGTTAGACACAAAAACGAATCTGGGACCTTGCAATGAAAATGCAGGACCGTTCACACTGAGCTGCGTAAAGGGTCACTCTAGGCAGCATACTTCTGGAGGATCTGAACGAATGAGTGTGTGTTATGTGGGGTAACAACCACAAAATATTTGACCGTAATCTGATAATGGTCGATAACATCCAATTGATCAAATACTGGTTGATTAATTGTGAATTATCTGGCGTTGCGGCTACCAGGGTTGATGATTCCCCTACAGGGAACATACGCTACAATAGCAACAACTGTCGACTGATTGACTGAATGTGAATTATCTGGCGTGGCGGCTACCAGGGTCACTGATTCTCCCACAGAGAACATGCCTCCAAGAACAGAATTGACTGTAGGCCACCGATGGTCAATAAGCTGCCAGTGATAGGGTGGTTTTATGTGATATAAACATCATGAAGTCACATTCCTAGTAAACATGAACAGCATGACTCGGAAGTCAACAATATTTTTGAAAAAGAACAGTATGGTGAGGTTGCGGCAAAACAACGCAAGGGCTAGACAAAAGAAAACTGAAATTATCAGTCGAATTAAAAAAAACAATGGGACTTTATACGAATAAGATAACCATCAATTAAATTCACTATGAAAATGGAAAAAGATGGGTGCCTACCCTGTTTAGATTGCCACATCAATGTTTTTAAGAGCAATACGTATACGTAGCCCTGAACACATTGATGGTGAAATAGATAAGATAAGGAATACAGGCAAGTAATTGCAATATCCTGACTATGTATCAGACAATGCATAAGATGTGGCAAACAAGACTGTGTTAAAGAAAAAAAAAACTTACAACAAATAATTTGGTGGTGCTACCGTATAATAATGAAAATATGAAAGACATCACCCATCTCCTTCAGAATTTCGGAGTTGATGCTGCATTCAATAACAAACAATAACAGAATGAAACATGGACTTATGAAGAACTCTCCCGACACTGCTGAAGGATGTGTATATAAATTTCATGTTAGTCTCGGGATAACGTTTATATTGGGCAACTGGAAAACCCACTGGAAAAGATAATGTAGAGCAAGAAAAAATGTGCAAGATATGCACGAGTGAACAATGGAATTTTTGTGCATGTTAATAAGAACAATCATACAATCAGCTGGGCAGGGGCAAAAAAAAAAAAAAGATAGCTTATTATAACAATGAACTGTAAAGGAATATCACTGAGTCTAGTTTTATAAAATAAAGTTATGGTCATGACATGAATATCCGTCAAGGCATTTAGAAGCTTGATCGTATATTTTCAAAAGAAATGTTTAAAATGTTTAAATTTTAAGGAAGGAAATAGATATGTACGGAAGTAGATATGTACGGAAAAAGGACTATCATATTTGTAAACACAGTACCAGGTCCTAGTACTAATGAGTTTGGTCGCCCCTCCCCCTTTGACACCTGTCAGGTGTAGAGTTTTAGTCTCCAACGATTTGTATTTTTGTCCGTATTGTCCCCCTACCATATATATAGTGATGTCTACCACTACATATCAGTCCTCCGTTGATGGCCTAGTAGTAAAGTCAAAACCGGTCAGGGTGTGCACAAAATGTCTTATTCTTTCCATGTATATATATATATGTGTGTGTGTGTGAGTGTGTGTGTGTGTGCATGTGTGTATGAGTGTGCAAATGTGTGTGCATATATATATATATATATATATATATATATATATATATATATATATATATATATATATATACATGTGTGAGTGTCACGTTTGCTAGATCCGTTAATTGATTTAGGTCTGTTGCCTACCAGTCCACCCAGCAGTTATTAGCTACCAGCATCTGCTGGAATAACAGAAAAATTAAATGAGACTAGCAATCTTATCCCTAAAAAACTTTCTGAGAGACTTGGATGCTGTATGCTGATGGTGTTGCCCCCTCTTTAATGAGGTTAAAGGCGTTGGTGTATATATATATATATATATATACATATATATATATATATATATATATATATATACATATATATGTATATATATATATATATATATATATATATATATATATATATATATATATATATATATATATATATATATATATATATATATATATATATATATATAAATGACAAGGTGGCAGTTGATCACAACATCATAAAGACTTCCCTGCCTTCTTGTTTTATATATATATATATATATATATATATATATATATATATATATATATATATAAATAAATAAATAAATATATATATATATATATATATATATATATATATATATATATATATATATATATATATATATATATAGCTGTGTGTCTGTGTATGTGTGTGTGTTGCAGGCTTTTTTGCATGACATACTGTTCAATATCCGAGTTGACGGTTTTCATTTTATGAAAAATGTAATATTTCATTCACTATATCCATTCCCTTGTTGGTTAATTTAGCTTCCAGAACAATCTTTATGAACAAATACTACTGGAAAGCAAAGATACCTTTCTGAAATTAACTTCAGTTAGTCTTCAAAGTATATGGCTACTTTCTCGAATTTTAAATGAGCTCCTTTCTTACCCTTTTAGTATTTCATTTCCTTTTGAGGCAACCTTGAAAACTGATATCAAGATTTTCGCCAGTTTACTGAACGTGCCAGGATTGCATTTTGACCGAAAGTTATGGCGTCCATACTTGTTCAGCAAGTTATAGTTATTATGTTCTTTTCATACAGTACTCCAGCTCTAACCTACAGCAATGTTATAATATTATGCATCGGTAAAGAAGGATGTCTTAGTTGGAAAAACATTACCAATGAATAATAAAATTGCTACATGAAGTTTAACAGTCATTGATTTTCTCTCTCTCTCTCTCTCTCTCTCTCTCTCTCTCTCTCTCTCTCTCTCTCTCTCTCTCTCTCTAACCTCCTACGTACCTATATATATATATATATATATATATATATATATATATATATATATATATATATATATATATATATATATATATATATATATATATATATATATATATATATATATATATATCCGTCTAAGTTGGAAAGACACTTACATGATACAAAGCAAGTGAACTTTTTATGAACAATGTCAAGTAAAATTGCTACTTAATTTCCTTGTTCACTGAAGTTTAAATTTTGCATAAGGAAAAGAGTTTGTGCGAGGCTCACTTCTGACAATGTTTTTACCCCTTTATTCACTAGGATTGCTGACAAAACATTCTTCCAGAAAAAAATAAAATAAAAAAAAAAACAGTGGAGCCGTCGTGTCTGGACAATGGACTAGGACTAGTCGACTCGATAATTTCATTTGCCCTAAGAGACGGCATCTCTCTCTCTCTCTCTCTTGTTCTCCTTCTCATTGACTTCAATATGGTATTCAGCTACTAACTTGTCAGTTACCTTTCCTCTATTCTCTCAGTCTTCCTCCTTATTTAGTATCTCTTTATGTTCCTACTTACGTCCATTCTTTATCCGCCAATTTCATTATTCATTCTATTATGTATTCCTCTACCAAGCTTGCATCGATTCATGTCTAGAGGCTTATATTCTTCCCTAGGGTGTAGAACAAAACAAAATGGGACTAATCTATTCTATCGTAACCTATTTTTAGTTTTTACTGTTCGTGGTTCCGCGTCGAAGTGTAACGGAAATATACAACTCAGTATTCGACAGTTCGTGAATAACAAACAACATACAGTAGAATACAGATGGTAATCATGATTTATCCACTTTAGTTAGAATTCAGTGTTCAGCTCCACGGTTGATGTAGACTGACAAAAAGACAGGCAAACTAGTGAATATCTGTCTATATATACAGTCATGAAGCTACAAATGTCGCTTAATATCAAATTCACGCTACCTCGGGAATATCTCCGATGGAGAATTATCACCGAAGGGGAATTTATATAAGTGATAAATGAATTGGTACCCGTCGGGACATCGATATTAAGCGACATTTGTAGCTTCATGATTGTATATAAATCACGGTGTGATAAAAAATTTCTGTCTATATATCTATCTAAATTTTTGTCAGCGATAACAGGGAGCGGCTCCAGAGAAACAACAGCACAACAATCAGTGCCAGTTTCATAACTGAATATTCCTGGATGAAAGTCCCGCGCAAAAAACGGTAACCTGTTCTCACATCTAAAAGATGTCCAGCCAGCGGTGCACCGAACTCTTACAAGCACACTGCGCCATTCGCTTCCATTTTGCACCTATTCCCGTAATTCCTGAATATGTTAGGCTCTTTCTTTCTAGTACCCTGCATACACATAGGAAATCGAAGGCTGTGGTTTACTGGTAAAAAGGTGTGTAATATACTTGCAGTATTTAGGTGTAAGTATAGTTGAGTGACTTCCTGGAGAAAATAATATAGCCACCCGTTCGTTTCCCTATGAGTTTTTTTTACAAAAAAGTCCCCATTACTGAAACCTTCAATGAGCGATCGCAGTCCAGCTGGTTCACTAGAGGTCTAAAATCAGACGGCTTTCTGGAGGCCAGGCATTGCACAGCAGAATGGATTACTCCACGATCGTTTAAATAACGAATTGCCTCTGTGAGTGGATTACCTATTTGATGATATTCACTCGCTATCGGAACAAGTAGAGTACAACGCAGCCACTGTTGAACTGCATATTATTAACTGGAGAAAATGGAAGAAGTCTAAAAAACGCCGGGAACCTGGCTTTGGGAAGCTAAAAGGCATTTGTTGTTAAAAGGTTAAGTAATAAATCTTAAATAAGATTTTGACCACAAAAGGGCTATTCTTTAGCGATTGCGTTATAAAACTCCAGGATTTAGCTAGGAATGTCTCAAAAGTTATAGAGCTTTCTGGAAACAATAGCAATACAGAAAAAAAACTTATAAAGTATATTCATTCGTTTACCGTATACATGACCATCATTCGACCATTGATGTTTTTGTTATTATTGTTGGTTTGAAACTGAACTGTTATAGTGTTATGATGTATATATACAGTATATATATATCTATATATATATGTATATATATACATATATATATATGTAATCATATATATACATACAGTAATCATACATACATACACACACACACACACACACACACACACATATATATATATATATATATATATATATATATATATATATATATATATATATATATATATATATATATATATATATATATATATATATATAATCAAAGACTATACAGGATAAAGTGATGCAAAATATGTCACACAATCCTCCTGTTATCTTTTATACTAATTGTTAAAAAATAATATTGATTATCAGTGAAAGTTTTTTACTTGTTTCCTATGCATGTGGAGATGAATATACAACAAAATGAATAATATGAGGGAGCAATTTTTCACAAATAAAGAAAAAGCACACTGAACTGCGCCGCCATCCCTCGACTGTAGAGGGGAAAAGAGAGAGAGGCCTCAGGTGTGCATGATAGTCCTTCACTCACCCACCCACCTCCGGGCCCAATCCCCACCCCCAGCCTCCTCCTCCTGGCCTCCCAAGTGTCAACACCCCTTTCAGTCTCCTACCCCTACCCCCTCATGCAAACCCTATATTCCCATCACCACTGGCCTTGTCAACACTGTCCACTGCTGAATGGGTTATAGATTGGGAGTTGTATAGTGTTAATCAACCATTGCTCCGCTCCTGTTGATCACTGTCCTCGGAACGACACGCATATGTAGGATTTCCACCGCGCCCTCTCAATAACGAATGAAAACAGATGGAAATTACAGCGTTTTTTTTATTTTCTGTCCCAGTTTTCTTTCAAGGGATATCTTTTCCACACCGCCCATCTCCCCCTTCCCTCTTTTTTTTTTTTTATGAGGGGCACCGGGAGAGAAATCTGTGCGCCCCCCTATGTTGTACGTTCATGCTTTGCTGTCTTTTCTACAACTCTCTCTCTCTCTCTCTCTCTCTCTCTCTCTCTCTCTCTCTCTCTCTCTCTCTCTCTCTCTCTCTCTCTCTCTGCTTTCTGGTTGTTTAATCATCAGACCGAGAGACGAAGGGAACGGCAAGGACGCGTTTACTTCAGAATCCACTTTGTATCTGTTGTTCTAGGATGTTAATTACGGATTTGGCTGTTATTCGTCTGATGCTGGTAGCTAGTAGTGTAAAAAAGACAAGGAATGTAGAGAGCAAGATGAGTTAGGAAGAACAGAGTTGTAATTCTCTCTCTCTCTCTCTCTCTCTCTCTCTCTCTCTCTCTCTCTCTCTCTCTCTCTCTCTCTCTCTCTCTCTCTCTCTCTCTCTCTCTCTCTCTCTCTCTCTCTCTCACTTCCTCCTTGTCTACACAGTGGCCTACTGAACAGCAATAGTGAAAATTGGAATATTTTACTCTAAACATAATTAGATACAATCGTTACACTCCAGGTTTATCTAATTGTTAGTTTATAGCCTTTTATAATAGCTAGTACTTGTTAGTCGTAACTGTTTTTGAATGGATATGTCTCATTCTTTCGTGAATCACTCAGTGTGTTTGCCTGATTTCATGTCTGAATATAACTTTAATATATAAGCCATTTGCATTTGTGATAACTATGCTTCAAGTACTTTATCGTCTCTATGCATCACAAGTCGTTGACAAAAGCTTTTTATCAGTGGCCTTAACACTCATTAGACGTTGCTTCATTTAGACAGAAAAAAAAAAATCCGATAGAACCTAATGTCTATATGACAACTCGGGTTTTGTCCATTATGGTAGCCATAATATAACCAATAGCAAAATAAATTTATATATGGGTAGTTCGCAGAACCATGGACCAGGCCTACAGTATGTTTCCTTAGCACTACCTCCAAATGGAAAATTATATAGAATAAAGTTGTTCGCCGTGTCCTAAACCGCCCTGAAACCCACTTGCAGGGTCGATTCCTTAAAATCGTTGACCGCCGATTTTACGGCAGAAGGTAAATTTTCCTAAGTCCCTCTCTGACGTGAGTCACACGACGCACCACCTCACTCACGTAGTTCTTAAGATGGCCGTACTGCGGCGCACGGCTCCGATCACCGTATTTCTTATAGTCATGGGTAATTTACCTGACCTAGGTCAAGCTTTAGGCCTACTGATTTTTTTCAAATCCAACTAATCTGAACGGCATGATTCATACGGCCGCATATACCAGTACTCTGATCCGGATGTATTGTAGCCGTTCTGTACCGTTCCAGCGTACAAAATGGAAGGACGTGACTCGAATATTTTTTTACTTGTTCGGAAACGGTGTATGAAAGGTGTTCCATGTAAATTTCTGCCTCCCGAACGTATGTTATCAAACCAAGCGAACTCAGTACGGCCCGGCTCAAGGGCTTCTGCGATAGAACTCGAGGAAGGAAAAAAAAAAGAAAGGATGAAATCCGACGAGATTAGCCTCAGCAATTTCGAATAAGGTGAGCATTTCATTTGAGGTTTTACACAAATTACTACTAGGAAACATATAGGTTTGGATTTAATATCAAAAAGGGGTGGCCTAGGCCAGTTCACTTGTTCGATTTCAACGTTACTTGGGGGTGTCCAGTTGGCGAAGCCTCCCATCCCCGCCAGGTTAGGTCATGGCACCCTTGGAAAGGTTAGGTTAAGGTCGCTTTGGTTAGGTCGTAGCCAATGCCGGAGCACGTATCCCGCCATTTATACATGCATTATCCCAGGCCAAGATCGCGAAACAACGCACCATGGCTAAAATTTGGCAATATTTGCATTACTAACATAATTCCATTCTGTCTAGGCTATATAAAATACATTACACGTCGATCGTTTTCATTCATATTTTTTTGGCAGCGGAAACTGTACCGTCTTTTTCTACTGGCCCCGCATTTTCATTTAACTGAAAATTTTTTATGAATATCACTTCACAGTAGCCCTTTTCGTGCTGAAGTATTGTAAATGATATCAAAATTATAGGAGTATTCTTTGTCGTTACAACAGATCTCAGTTACATTAGGTTGTCATTAAATACGGTATCCATTTTCTATGATGTGCACTTACACCATAGAAAGTGTATTAGTCGATTAAATGGAAAACAAATCTAATTATTTCACAGTCCATGCTTTATTGTTTTATTAGTAGTTTTAATATACAACGGATTCCATTACACTAAAAAGGAAAGACGTGCATGCTCCCGTAAATTTAATCCATTGTTAAAGTTACATAAGTAGCTTAATTATGTTCCCAATTCATTCCCACCTAATTATAAAACGACGACAAATTATTTTCGATACTTAATAAACACTAAATAAATGTAGAATTGTGTGAAAATAATTTTTAACAGATCTCTGTCATTAAAACATTAGTTATTTTCATGACGTAAGCATCTATTTTTGCCTATGACATCTATATTTGAGTTTATGTTGTGCAATATTTCCTTTAACATGTGTTTATGGAAGTTAATCTTACTACCTTCATTTGTTACTGTGATTAACTGTTTGGGTGAAATTATCGCTTGTTAGTATCTGTACCATTATCGTCGTCGAATATCTTGATTGTAGGGCGATCTCAACACAGACTTCTGCTGCTGTTAATTAGGCGACAAAAAGTATATGAGCGTATAAATGATACAATTACAAAATAAATGAGGCATCGAACTGACGCCGGGCCGTGAGAGACAATGGAATTGACTCACCTGAGGTCCAATAAACAATAATATGCAGTGAACGAGTACGAACTTTACAGAATCGAACACTATAGATACAGTCTTGATGCCTTTGAAGAAACATGTGATACACAATGTGGACATTCATAAATACCAAAAGTAAAAATATTAAAATGCGTTGTTGTTTTAGGCGTGACTAATTTAGCTTGACGTTGAAAACAATGTTAATGGCGCCGCCCGAACACTATCCTGGCGCTGAACAAATGCGTTCGTGCCGTGGTTCGCTAGTGATGGTTCCCTCGAGTCAGCACGCTAAACGTGGTTACGCGCCGTGTTTAGGCCGCTAAGAGCGTTTTTGGAGAAATCCTGGAGCCAAGACTGAGTCGCCGTGTGAGTCCGCTTGGCTCCGGGATACTCGGGGTCACCACTGTAAGGTGTCAAAGAAACGAGCAGGTAAATTACATTTATTACAGATCCAGGCGGCTTATATTGAGGCCGACTTAGACAATGGAATTGACTGTGACCTGAGGTCGAAACAATAAACAATAATATGCAGTGAATACAATTACAACACAAACATACAGAGACACAATATAGATACAGTCTTGATGCCTGTGAATGAAGAAACATGTGATACACAATGTGTGACATTCGTATAAATACCATAAAGTAAAAATGATTAAAATGCGTGACCTGGCACGTTTTAAAATTTAGCTTGAAGAAAACGGGAAGTCACCAAAGAAAACAAGCTCATATCCTGGCGCCGAATTGGTGACTTTATAATGATACAATACAAAATAAATGAGCATCGACTAAGCATACAATAAGGACTCATAACTATGTGAGGTAGAACTTTACAGAATCGAAGTCTGTGAGGTATTTCATACAGGATTTAATACTAAACATTAGAATAACATTGTTGTACTTATACGTTGCAATGTTGTGCAATACCTATGAACTGAACACGTTCGCCGTACGAGAATTTCCCTCGGTAGTTACGTAAGGTATCTTGCAATGCGGCGTTAAATATCTTGCACTCGCACATGATGCATACATGACATAACAAAGGACGAGATTTGTACATGGGAATGGAAACTTGAATAATGTTAACAAGGAATTATGGCCAAACGGTAAATTCACAATTTAATTCCTTAAAAATTAAATATTTTTTTAATAAAATATAATAGTTTTTTAGGAGCCGCCAGGTTTGATTGGTAATAGTTTACAATTAATAATTTAGTCATTTTCTCGTAATGTAAGCATAATAATAGAATGTGTAAAAAGTTGGCTGAATGGTAAAATATGTCAAATATTCATTTCATTTGGTAGCATTCATTATTCTGCTTATCGTATTGATTAACTACGTGAATACTTGTAAGGTCATGTACTCTTGCAAATGTACTCAAATCCAACGTTCGGAAGTCGTGTCCCCTGTTTTTACTTGTATTTTTACTATATAATATATATATATATATATATATATATATATATATATATATATATATATATATATATATATATATATATATATATATATATATATATATATATGTGTGTATGTGTGTGTGTGTGTGTGTGTGTGTGTGTGTGTGTGTGTGTGTGTAGACATGGTGGTCTATTAAAGTGGATATACGTTCGTTTAGACAGATTTTAGTGGAGGATTTTGAGTGTGTATTAAAGTCCCGTTGGTTATAGTAATGCCTCTAACAAAACAGCTTTGACTTTATTGTTTACATAAGTTTACCTAATTAAGGGGTACACCACAGTCGTGACTTGTATGGTTATTTGAAAGACTATTTCCACCCTGAATCATTTTCGAGTTTGCTTATATTAAGTAATATACATCGTTACATTCCGAGTTTATCTAAGTGTTTATAATAGCTAGTACTTCTTGGTCATAACTGTTTTTAAATAGCTTTATCTTTAATTTTTTTTCTTGCATTACCCAATGTGTTTGCCTGATTTAATTTCTATACATAACTTCTAGTAGCCTATAGTCTATATGCCATTTGCATTTGGGATAATCAGGCTTCAAGTACTTTATCCTTAGTCACAATTCATTGACATAGGCTTTCCACCATTCATTCAGACAGGAAAAAAAATCAGTGGGAACTTATGTATGCTATATTACAACTCAAGTTTAATTCATTATGGAAACTATAATATAATCAATAGCAAAATTAAGTTATTTTCAATTTAAATGAAGACGTCTAATGAAAATCACTTCGCAGTAGGTTAATTATTATCTTAAGTGTTTTAAATGATATAAAAGCATATGAGTATTCTACAATCGTTAAGACACCGATTAGTGTTACGTTAGTCTGGCATTAAATACTGTATCCATTTTCTATTATTCGCTCTCAGACCATAGAAAATGCAAAAGTCGATTAAGTAGAAAACAAAACTAAATTTTTCACTTCCAGTGGTTTATTGTTTTGCCAGTATTTAATATGCAACGTACTTCCATAAATTTAAGCCATTAAATCGCAAACCATTCTATTTTATACGTATATACTTCAAAAACATGGAAGTAAAACAGAATGGTCGATTTTATCAGTAAAATCTATTCTTGAAATATTTATTATAGAAATTCCTCGATTAGCTCTGTTTGAAGGATAGAATTTAAGATAAAACTGTTTGTTCAGAGAAACATCATTCGGTAGATCTTCATTCTAAAAGTATTAAAAGATCTTCGTTCAGCGGTTTAAAATGCTTTTTACTTCTCTCTCTCTCTCTCTCTCTCTCTCTCTCTCTCTCTCTCTCTCTCTCTCTCTCTCTCTCTCTCTCTCTCTCTCTCTCTCTCTCTCTCTCTCTCTCTCTCTCTCTGTCAATGAAGGCAAAAGTGGTAAAAATTTGCACTATGCAGCATCAGGTCCCTTCTTTTCATGAGGGTACATATCCATATTCATGGGTGCTTTGAAAAACGGGCAAGACCTCGTCTCGACTGAAAGTTTGGATTTTATCGAATGTTGCAGGTGAAGGCCCTAAAGGGATAGGGTGAATATTTAGAGTGAGGGAGCCTAGGGCAATAGGCCATAAGAGTCCTGCTCTTTGAGGGACCGTCCTTTCAAACACGGAAAATTTTCAGGTCGAACAATAAACGCAAGGACAAAAATAATTAAATATTCTGCAGTTAATTATATATTCGGTTGAAACACCAGCATATATATATATATATATATATATATATATATATATATATATATATATATATATATATATATACATATATATATATATATATATATATATATATATATATATATATATATATATATATATATATATATATATATGTGTGTGTGTGTGTGTGTGTGTGTGTGTGTGTGTGTATAATTCTGATATTCTTAGATGAACACAGTTCGTTTCACATCCTTGAAAGAATAATTAAAACTGAAATGCCACCGTATTATGAAACTACATTAGTATAGAGAAAAGGGTCACGCGTAATAGCTCAGAGAGGAACATTTATTAATTGAATGATTTATGGTTACTAAAGATGGCTTCACAACGAGAGAGAGAGAGAGAGAGAGAGAGAGAGAGAGAGAGAGAGAGAGAGAGAGAGAGAGAGAGAGAGAGATTAAATGAAAAAGATGATGTTGCAAGTCTTGAAGGGTCCGTTGCTACGGTTTACGAGTTTTGCATCAAGGTTTTATTGCATATGATTAAAATTTTGATATGAGGTTTCCGGGAAAAATATTCTAGGAGCATACTTTTTTTTTTTTTTGTAAAATGCTTTCATTTTTAGGGAAGGGAGAATGTTCTTTTTACGCAGTCCGTATTAGGAAGTACTTTTTTTCTATGAGGAATGCTTTCCTTCAGGTAGAATGCCTCTTTTTACATAAAATTACTGAGCGCTAAAAGTAGTTTGAAATTACCTGAAATAATAACAGATAACAAAATTCGTCCACACACAAGAGAATTAGAATTGTAAGCTTAAAGTTCATTCCTCTGTACATGAATAGAACTGAATTTTAATAGCTGGAATTGGTTGGTAACGTCCAGAATCCTTATGCATTCATATTTAGTTATATATATATATATATATATATATATATATATATATATATATATATATATATATATATATATATATATATATATATATGTGTGTGTGTGTGTGTGTGTGTGTGTGTGTGTGTCTGTGTGTGTGTGTATGTGTATATTTATGTAAATAGTGTGTGTCTGTGTGTGTGCATTGTGTAGTGAAGTGCAGAAATCAGGCCCGGCTTTGTATATGGTGCAGTCAGTCAAAGTAGGCACCGCCTTGGTTCCGAATAACACTTTATATTTTTTATCCTTCAATAGCTGAATCAAAATGAACCCAATGCAAAAATCATTCACAGCAGCTGTCGCTTTGGATACCTTTGTAGATGTCTCATTAGCAGCGTACTTTATAGTGCTTTATCCATTCCTGGTTTACAAGACCCTTCCGTTCATATAAGTAATAAATGTTGTTGAAAACAAGAAACTAAAGTAAAATCTGAGAATTACAAGAAGAAATCCTTTAAACCCCAAAGACCTGTTCCCCTTGTTTTGCAAGGGATCACACCGAAGAACCTACTACGTCTCCTTGAATCGCTCTCCAAATGGCTGTTAATCGTGGAAAACTTTTCGCATTGCGATATTTAACAACCAAATCGCTGCAAAACTTTTGCTCTCAACTCGATTACAGTCGGAAGCGTTTTCTCGCGCAAGTATCGAAACAAACATCAATAAGGGTTGAACGTTACAAGGCGAAGCGGGATCCACTATAAGTCCTCTCATCCCAAAGATTTATGAGACAGGTATTCGGTGAACGGATACAATTTTACTCCTCATATTAGTCAAGATTGCAAGTTATCTGGCGTCACAGCTGCTTAGACCAGTAACGATATCTTTCAAGACGTTCTAACCGTTAAGATACATACATACATACATACATACATACATACACACACACACACACATATATATATATATATATATATATATATATATATATTATATATATATATATATATATGTGTGTGTGTGTGTATATATGTGTGTATGTATGTATATATATATTTGTATATATGTTGTATGTATGTATATATGTACACATAAAATTTATGTATGTTTGTAGATGTATATATATAGACACCTCCGAGCCTCATAATGGGAACATTGTATTTATCACGAATGAAAATGTTTTCGATTATTAACCTGGAAATATATCCATATTTCATGCTTTTATTAGGTAAATAATCCGATATAATTCACTCCCAGTAATTAGTTTATTTGATGATTAGCATCGATGCTATTAGGCCATTTATGTTTGATAAGCAATTCCCGCGTGAAATGTTGAGCTTTCACGGCAAAAGTCGCGTCGGTCATTTTAGTTGAATAAATAAATATTGTATGAGTTCATGATATCTTCTGCCTCATAATGCCTCTGGTGATTTCGTTTTGTTTGCAAGCTTTCTTGCAATATGTACCATGTGTCTATTACTGCGTTTTGTCTCTTCCTGTTTCCCATCTAACGATCAAAACATCTAAAAAAATAGGTGTCACATTCCCTTTAGATTTAAATTTTCTATATTCAGAACGCCTATACTAATAACTCAGCATACGCATATTTCTATACAGACTACTTCAGATTTATAAAATCATCTGTATTTGTTGCTGTGAGCTCAAACAATATGGAGACCTGAGTACACAGAGGATGTTTGAAAAACTAGGAGAAAATGCTAAAGTTCTGTATTATGTTTTATATAGCTTTATAAAACTATAATTATAGCCAAGAAAACTTTATATAATGTCCAATTAAAGAAATATGCGTCAGAAAAAAATATGCTCTGTCTGCCTAGTCATGAGTGTTTTTCTTTTTTTTTGTTAATGAGTAAAGCGGCACTATTTAAATATAACATTTCGGTGTAAAATACTTTAATCAAAAAAGCATTCAGATAGTAATAATATGTCATATCACATGCTTATTTGGACCTTACATCAGAAGGCATAGGCATAAGAACCAAACTACATAAAAATGCTGGCTCAAATAATACCATGGGCAAACTCAGTAAACCGTGTTAATGACTTTAACCTAAAGAAAGATATTTAAATCCTTAATAATGACTTGTTAAAAACGCCGAAATTCTAACTTAAGCTTCGATCTAATTTTTATTAACCCTTTATTATATTTTTTTCTTCATGCCAGCTCACCTGAGGTCATCAAGGAGCTGACCTCATAGGGAAAACATGACTGGCTTAAATCCGATGTACCCATGTTACTCTTTCGTTGTGAGTCTGCAGATGTCAATAAGACGAAAGTAATAACTTTAGTTAGGTTTTTATGTTTCCTCTCTTGGTCTAATACAAATTTTATACGCAACAGTGTTAGCCATCGTGATTTTTAAACGTACACACATATGCACATACACACGCGCGCGCACACACTCACACACGCACACACACACACATATATATATATATATATATATATATATATATATATATATATATATATATATATATATCACAAATGTAATTTATGATAGTAAGACGTAAGGTGAAAGCTATCCTATTCTTGCAAAACGGATGCAGTCACCAGCATGCTGACAACAAATACTTGTCTTCGAAACTACGATGACATTTGGTGACTCCAGTTAATGCAGTATACCCACAGTATATCCCCATAGTCTCCTGGTTTGCTTTAGTCCATCATTTTGGTTGTACATATAATTACTATACTTTTTCGGCCAATTAAAAATCAAAACCATTTCAAGTATCAGAATGAACGTTGTGATTCACAGTCTCGATGACATACTGAATTTGTTCTTCGGAGCCAGGAAAGTGTGCATTGAGCTTTTTGAACTTTTAAAGCATGTTGCTTATTGTTAAAAAAAAGTGACTTTCTGAATTGAAAAAACAGTGCATGCCACATGTTTGCCATATTGATATTGTCCATTGTGAAACAGCGAGTAAAATTGCTGTCTCGTGCAATTAAACATTAATGTTTTGCTGTGATACATCACAAGTTAGTGCTGCTTATCTTTGAGGATTTACCTTTTTGACCATGTGTACCGTCCATCTGGAGCCACTGACTCAGTTTTAATTTTGCAGTGAAGTTAATGAATGCTGTTTGTGAGGTAGGCTTAACTGCTGAAACAAGGAAACCGCTTGAATGTGGTCTTCTTTTTTTAATTGAAATGGGGTTCATTGCGTGAAGGTCTTTCGTACATTCTCTCTCTCTCTCTCTCTCTCTCTCTCTCTCTCTCTCTCTCTCTCTCTCTCTCTCTCTATATATATATATATATATATATATATATATATATATATATATATATATATATATATATATATATGTATATATATATATATATATATATATATATATATATATATATATATATATATATATATATATATATATATATATAAATAAATGTGTGTTTGGGTGTGTGTCAGGGTGTGGAACATTTCCCATACTACAGTAATATTATACTCAAGTATATCTCTGTCGTCCCATCGATATTAATCTTCTTATCCAACACAGAAAATGCACCTTTAGATCAGTTATTATATACATATTAATAACATCCCTTTGACGTCATTAACAGAAAGTGGGAGCAATCAAAATGCTTTTATTTTTTCTAGCTTTTACAGCGTTGAAGACCGATCAAGATACATCTTTTCTCCCGGTGTGGGATGAAAAAAAAATGAAGGACATAAGTAAATGTGATTAAGTTCTGAGATTTATTGCGTATTCTTTATCAAAGGCAACAGCTCCGAAAGAGGGAGGCGGCTGAAGAGAGTAAATCTTATTAAACAGATAATACTGATTGGAAAAGTCACGGGAAAATGGTAAAACAGAAAACATGAAGGATAAGACAAAGAGAAGGGGGAAGGAAATAAATAAACGATTAATTAAGACAATTATGGAAGAGAAATAAAAAAATGAAAGGATTTCAGCTTTAGTACCTCAGTTACGCGTGCAAAAAAAGGGTAAGAAACATATATATCTCTTTCTTATTTGCATATATATATATATTAACAATAGCATTTGCCATTAATTGCTCGAACCCAAAGATCACTATTAATTTATGCGAGGAAATAATGTTCGGATCCCTGTTGAACAAACTAGCAAAAATCGACCCTTCATACAATGTCTAATTAGGTCGTGTAATTCTCAGAAACGTGTATGAAAAATAATAATAAATGCTAAGTTACGGGTCTGAATTTATTAGTCAAAACATTTAGAATATATTTCGTCCAACGGAATTTGACAGAATTTTTGCTTAATTTTATCAATAAAATTCCTGGTTTTGCTTATGCCTGTGAAAGGGTAAATGTCTTGAAATCTGGGCAATGCATAATTAGTCATTCATCATTTTTTGCCTTACTAAGGGCGCTCTGTATAAGCTAGTGGAGTGACGACATTCGAGAGATATTGGAAGGTATTCCCTTCTCTCCACTTTTCTTAAGATCACCTTTCTTATATATATATATATATATATATATATATATATATATATATATATATATATATATATATATTATATATACACATACTGTATATACATATATATATATATATAGTATATATATAAATTTCTGACTCATCAGGATCATATATATATATCTTTCAATTGAATATATATATATATATATACTAGGCCATACAAGTATAAATAAAGAAGTTGGAATCTGAGAGCAACTGCACCGGCCAAGATAAAAGTTGGAATCTACCTGGGCAAACCTAACTGCTTGCATACCAGCGTGTTTTCCTCACTGGTATGCAAGCAGTCAGCTTGCCCAGGTAGTTCCTTGGGTGCTCTCAGGTTCCAACTACTTTTAGACTTGTATGGCCTAGTGGGCAGCGCCCTCGCCTTTCAATTGAAAGACCTGGGTTCGATCCTGATGTGAGTCAGAAATTTATTTCTGTTCCACACGTGATTGTGTGTTGATTATTTCTATATATATATATATATATATATATATATATATATATATATATATATATATATATATATATATATATATATATATATATATATATATATATATGCCTTATTGTGTGAGCTCATACTACATTATATCTTTCAATCATCCTGGTTGTCAAACAACTTAACTACTGTTTTCAGTCGCTCATTCCAGCCCCACCGACATCTCCCCCTCTCCCTCCCCGCCCTCTCTTTCTCTCTTTCTTTTATCTCTCTTTCTCTCTCTCTCCCTCTCTTCTGCACACTAAAATAATCCTGTTGGAATACTTCGTCTTCCAGCGCCTTCACCTTTTTTTCCCACTATTTTTCACGAAATAGACCGACAGATGATGAGATTGCTTCCAGCAATTTTCTCTTTTTCTGTTTCTAAATTCATCGTAACATTTCTCTTATAATTTGCTCATTTTTCCTCTTGATTTGTAATTCATTTGTTAATTTTCCTGAAAACTGAAGGCCCTTCTTATGATGAACAGTTCATCCATTGCACTTTGATATAGCTGCCCTACTGAAAGGCAACCTTGAAACTTGTAACGACGGAAAATGGAAACTCTCCTTTCCACGGGACATTCGAACGCACCCGGCTCAGAAAAGTAAGAGTAGCGCTTTGCCAGTTCTAACTGTTCTATATGAGGCCAAGTAACGACAGAAATGCACCGCGCTCCTCTCTCTCTCTCTCTCTCTCTCTCTCTCTCTCTCTCTCTCTCTCTCTCTCTCACACACACACACACACACACACACACACACACACACACACACACACACACACACAAACAAAGATACACACACATACTTTTATTGCATTACGTAAAATCTTGGTTTTGTATGACGAGTGATAGTCAATATGTCTATTAGTTCAAGGGCAGAAGAGCACTCCGTGAGTTCAGCCTTCATTTCAAGATGTTTAACATTGGCAGTCATCAACCCCACCCTCAACCCCAAAACCTCCGTCTCCATGTGAGAAGGCATGGGGTTCAAAACAATGCTATTTTACAGGACGGTGATTCAACCCACTACGACTACAAAGATAAGCAAATACAGCAAATTGATGCTCATATTAATTTCAAATCTGTTAGAGGACCAGAATTAACAAAAATATCCTAAATTAGCAAACTGAAAAGTTTTTATTGAATCGTAATGTTTCTTCTGGAATAGTAGCTTAGTAAAATAATTATTCTTGTTTATTCACTCCAATTAAAGCATCGTGCGCTGGGTAATTGGGAAAACAGTTAAAATGACTTATCCCGCTATGAATAAATACTAGGCTGTCATTATTCATACGCTCTGATACCATTAATTATTAATGAGTGATGAAGAGAGGTAAAGCCTGTCCAATTCTGATTTCAGCAATCGCCATGAAGCTCATTATTATGGCAACTGTGTGGCGATTCGACCAAACTCATTTTTATTAATGTGTTTGGACGCTTTGTGTCTCTTTTTCGCAATTGGTTGGGGGAATTAGTATGCAAAGTGAAACGTATCCTTGTTGTGTGAGCTTACTTTCTTTCGATAAGAAATAATTTATCAGGTGATGTAGGATTATTTAAATGAATATTGGAAAAATGTGCGTGTGTTCAGGGATTCGCTAATCAGTCGCTTAGTAAAAGTAGTAATCTGCCTCACAAGTTATTAATTAGCAAAGACTGCCGGGCTAAACCAGGTACTGCAGTAGTTAATCAACTTTCATGTGCATTTTGCATAATAGGTAAACGGTAGATGATCAGGATAGAGCTTGTTTCTATATGGAACCGATAATGACCTTGTTAATAAAAATAAAACAGGCTTGATATTTTCTGCATTAGTCTCTAGCATTTCCGTAAATTACTATCAGTGACAGCTTGCTTTTAAACGAAAGTACTCTAGAATATGTCCCTTTGGATATTTTGGAAAAGTTTTTCTAAAGATATGCAGGAAACGGCAGTGTCTGACCAATTCTCTAGGCCTTGGAAAACAACACTGTAATTTGATAGATATAAAATTAGACACATTTATTTAGAATTTTGAAGTAATTTGATAGATATAAAATTAGGCACATTTATTTAGAATTTTGAAGTAATTTGATAGATATAAAATTAGGCACATTTATTTAGAATTTTGAAGAAGTGGACATACGAAACATTCTAGTGTATTTCATCTCCCATCTAGAAAGTGGAGACAAGCATACAAAGTTAATTTACCAGTCTACAGACTCCGGCAACCTCTCGTTCTTTTTCTCACAAAATGAAAATATTTGCTTTAATATCCGCCAAAGAACGAATTCATCATCATCAATCTACAAAGAATGACTGCAGAAAGAAAAAAAAAAAGGTTCACCGTCATCTGGGTGCTGTTTCCATCGGAAAACTCTGAGAAAATGATTAACTTAGAATGAAAGCTTTCTCTGAGAGAGAGAGAGAGAGAGAGAGAGAGAGAGAGAGAGAGAGAGAGAGAGAGAGAGAGAGGAATATCTCGATTCCATGTTCACGGCGAAAACAGATTCATTGGCACCGGTTCCCACTGAGAATATGCTTGTACCTCCCGAATGAATAATTCGTTCCATTAAAACGAAAAGAAATGGTCTCAAATGAAGTGAGTGCAAAATGAGATTCTCCAAACAACGTTTAATGCCTTTCTATTCGGAAGGTTTTCTGACGTTCAAACTAACTGGAACTAAGGGGCTTTTACATACGTACATTAATCTCTGGGAAGTAAACAGAACACTTCAAACGGTATTTTTTATTACACAAGCGTTCAAGGAAAATAAATGGTTTTATCGAAAACCACACATATAAAGCTATAATATACTGGAAGTAAATAACGCATTTCAAAACGTGCCCTGTGATTGATTATCTGGATTCTAGACTCTAGATTAATGTGTAGTTTTTTTACACTACCCATACACATACACACAGAAAGCAATAAATGATGTACATGAAAACTTAACTTGAGATATAACCATTGAGAGAAGCAAGTCTTTCCAGATCGCCTTGCCATTTAAAAGTGACTTTTATTATTACTGATAATAATGCATCAGCGAACAGTAGCAAGTATTTTTGAGGTTTATAATTCTTCCAACTGGGATTTAAGAGTCGATTTCCTTTGAAGGACAGGTAACGACAAACGGGGCAAAACAGTGGAATGATATTCTGAGTGTATTTTTTTAGTGCTTTTCAGCTTACTCCTAACTTCATCCCATGAGACTTGTGTTTACATACATAAACACAAACACCGTTTGTGTGT
>NC_089789.1:19906105-19918605 GCF_040412425.1 Macrobrachium rosenbergii
ATTGTTTCTTGGCGGAATGTATCTAGTATTTCAATTTCAACGTAATCGCCACGAGATTGAAGCTTGCTGATATTTGCTTACTATGAACAAAGCACCTTACGTATGTGTAGAAAATCTCCAAAGTAGTACTTAAACGCGGAAAATACGGAGAATCCTTCAAATTAAGATTCAAACGATGCCGCTTCGGATCATTACTGTAGAATGGGCGATGTAACTCACTTCCCACGCAACATTTTCTTAAAACACGCAGTATCCCTTTTCTCTTTTTGCAGTAAAAGATATTTGTCAAGACAATGCCTCACATATGTAAATAAAAGTGATTGCATAACCGATGTTATCTGAGATTAATTACTATGTAAAGTGAAACATCAGATACAACCAATCTCTTTAAAATATTAAAATCAGGCCCAGCCACCTTTCGTTCTCTGGCGAGTGGTCAGAAAATTTTCGAAACGTATAACTGTAGGAAGTATGAAGCCAAGTAAAGGGAATGAGGTTTACTGAATATTTCCTCTCTCTCTCTCTCTCTCTCTCTCTCTCTCTCTCTCTCTCTCTCTCTCTCTCTCTCTCTCTCGTTAATTGAAAACTCCCCTCGCTGTTAATTAAGATGTATGTAACATTGTTTGATTTCCATCATGCCAGGAACACACCTGACTCTAATATTTCGTATGGTTTTAATTGCAGATGTGGACAATGAATGCCATAGAAGTTGATATATATATATATATATATATACACACACACACACACACACACATATATATATATATATATATATATATATATATATATATATATATATATATATATATATATATATATATATATATATATATATACATATATATACACATATACATATACATATATATACAGATATATAATATATATGTATATTGTATGTATATATATGTATATATATATGTATATATAAATCAACTTCTGTGGTGTTATATATAAAATATACTATAAATATATATATATATATATATATATATATATATATATATATATATATATATATATATATATATATATATATATATATATACATATATGTGTGTGCATGCATGCATGCATGTATGTATGTATGTATGTATTTATGTATGTATGTATGTATGTATGCATATAAAATTCTGCTGTCTATTACAACACCGATGACAGTCCCATGAATACTGGGTTTCTTCAACATCAACAGCCTGTTTGCTCAAGTTTAATTCTCTTTCAGTTCTGTGAGTGTCATTATTCCCCTCTTCGTATTCAACCCGAGAACCGTAATATTGTAATCACTCGTCTTTCTTTCACATTCAGGATCTCTCCGAAATCCCTCTTGTTCCTTATCACCTTCAAGAGGCAGGAACTGACTGATCCTCTTTCCTCTTAGAGATTTCTCTGGTGACCTTTGATTGCGCTTGTTTTTTTTTTTCGAGCAACAAATGAGGTGTTCATGAAGCAATGAATTAACGAGGACGGATTTCAGAGTTAACGGAGAATCAGAATGTACTCAATCTTACTATCAGACACGATTTGTTTATTTTTGTTATGATACTTTACCTTTTAAACTCATGTGTCAAGTATTGAACAACAGGTAATTTGTCGGATCAACGACTTTTACCTCACTTCTCTTTTATGTTCCTTATTACTTCCATTTCACTGTTAGTCTTTTGCGAATGCATGAACAACGGCCAGTAGATTACTTGCGAAATGCTGGTCACCTGGCTCTTGCACAGCCTATCTGTTGAGAAAGTGTCTAACTTTAAAGAAGGTTAAGAAGAAGATACTGTCTAACACAGCGACTTCGTGGTAAGGCTGGGACATCACTTGAATGAATTTGGTTCTAGTTTCACTCTATTATGAATCATTGAAAAATTAATGAAACTCAAATGCATTTCTATGCATTCATCTTTAGTTATCTTTTTTGGGGGATGAGATGACGGCTCTTTGTGTTCGTGAAGTTTTCGCTAAATTATGCGTACACAGAGCGATTTATTCAACTCTTTATGAGGGGTTATGCAATTACCGTACTTCTATTTCCGGTGACAAATTTCCCGGTGAACTGGTTTGCGCTGATAAAACTGGGGCGACTATATTTATCAGGCCATAAATAATGCGGAAGAGATCACTAGAATGCGAACACTCGCAATTGTGTTATAAGACTTGATTTATTGTCTCACTGTTCTCTCTCTCAGTTTACTCATCTTGGTTGACTTCATAGTTGTAGTGTATGAATTTTTTCCCTTTGATTTGAAAACTGGCTCGCATCAATAAGCGAGACACCTTGGTGATAGTAAGGGGTATAGAAGATCATAGGAAAGAAAGGTCTGAATGATTACCAAATATCTAAAATTAATGTCAATTCCATTCATGGATCGTTTTTAATCCTAGTTTCTACCTATTTTGTAATGACTCCACTTCTCCCACCCATCGTTCTGGAGTTCATTAAAGTTACTGGTTATAGATATTAGATGGAAGTAGGGTGAGAGAAGCGATAAATCACAGCGTAAGCAAAGCATGAAAGGCAGGTAAGTTAAGTATATCTTAGTTTTACCAGACCACTGAGCTGATTAACAGCTCTCCTAGGAGTTTATTTTACGTGGCTAAGAACCAATTGGTTACTTAGCAACGGGACCTACAAAATCCGAACCACATTATAGCGAGAAATGAAAGGCAGCAGGATGTGTGCGAAAGCCTGGGAGGGAAGAAGGAATGCCTATGCAAATCAGTTGGAATGTATGTAAGTGAATTGCGGATGTTGAAGGCAAATGTAATATTGCGACATCAGTAAAGGTGAACTGTTTACATGGTATCTGAGGTACAATAAAAACAGAAAGGTGGAAAGTAATGAGGAAGCAGAAGTACTGAAAATGTTAGGGTAAGTGAAGAACAGGTCAGAGTGTTTGAGATAACCTGGTCAGGAAGAAGAAATGGATGATTAGTGGGTAAAAGGATTATACACCTCGGAAGTGTTGGGAAGAGAGAGCATAGAAAATTTTATAAAGGGGCCTCAAAACCCAGGAAGTGAGAGAGCGTATGCCAAGATAGAAATGTATGGCACATTATGTGTAACTTTCTTTGTAGGTATATGAAGCGGCTAGTGCTTTGGAGGTTTTGTCATGGCTTCATCCATGATCTAGCACTGATAGTGACCATTGCTTTTCTTTTCTTGAACGCCACCGCCTGTTATATGTAAATATATATATGTATATAAATATATATATATATATATATATATATATATATATATATATATATATATATATATATATATATATATATATATATATATATATATATATATAGACAGTATTTGAATATCTCTCTTCCATTATCAAGAAACCTTTCAAAAAGCGATACCTCCCTTTTTCTTCCTCCAGGACGTCACATTGTGTGAATCCCAGCAGCGCTATCTTCACGCACCCTTGATCATGCTTCTTACAAAGGTATCGGAGGTCAATAAGGAAAAAGAAAGAGAGAGAGAGAGAGAGAGAGAGAGAGAGAGAGAGAGAGAGAGAGAGAGAGAGAGAGAGAGAAAGTCGATAAGAAAGAACACATATATATATATATATATATATATATATATATATATATATATATATATATATATATATTGTATATATTATATATATATATATATATATATATATATATATATATATATATATATATATATCAGGATTACGTATGTAATCAACAAATCAAAGTCCTTCAAAAGAAGGCATCATGCTTACCCTATATAATAATGGGAAAAAATGCACGTAAAAAAAAAAAAACACACACATATATATATATATATATATATATATATATATATATATATATATATGTGTGTGTGTGTATATGTGTGTGTGTGTGTGTGTGTACAAATACATGAGTGCGTGTGTTATTTATTTTGAAGATATTATGGGAATAAAGCAATTCATCTTAGTTCCCTTTTCCTTTTTTCCCAAGATCCCCAATGAAGCATAGCCTCTCTCATTCTCTGTACTCCCATGCCTTCCCTAAGTGAACTTGTTAGTGTAATTTTTGAGCAACTCCATTTCGTGCATTTTCATTCCCCTTCTACAGGACAAATAATATTTCTTAGAAACTTACTTCACTTCCCTTCCATTAGAAAACGAGGCAGTTGCGTTCCTGAGTCTCTGTTGACTGCACAGACTCGGGAGGTCTAACCTAGGCCATATGATACCCTTCACACCTTACTACAATTGCGGTCCGCTTTACGTCGAAGGCCCGTGCTGGCATACGGCCAGCTTTAATTAGAAAGAGGTTACATTCCCAGGTTTTTCATTCTCTGTCTGCGAGAGAGAGAGAGAGAGAGAGTTTTGAGAGAGTGAGAGGAGTTTTGTAAGGTGCTCTTAAATCGAAAATCCTTCTTCTCTCCCATGTCTCGTTGAGTCCTTTTTTCCCCTGCGTTTCACTTTCTAAATTCCTCCCCAAGGTCTACTGCCTATTACCCTTTGAATTAACCATTTCCGTTCTTTCTAACCATACTATTATTTAATAATCAGGTTTCCTAGACATTAGCTGCTCTCATGACCTAATTCTCTTCTCGGTTTCACCAGTCATCAGCTGCTGATCCCTCTCTTCACAACCTCCTGTTAAACTGCATGAATGTTCCCTTCATTCGCACATTCACTCTATTTCTATCATCTAAAGCAAAACATGTCATAGACACGTCGACAGTTCATCGCACGCACGTCACAAACAGGTCGAATACGAGTCATTGACTTATTGGTAGCTCTAATCAGTGCTTCATATGATTATCAGCATTTGTCCTTCTCCACTTACGGTAGTTGACTTGTTTTTAACCTGTTTGTGATGTGTATGCGATAAGTTACCGGAGAATGTTTATGACATGTTTTACTGTTGTATTAACCCATTCTAAGGCCCACTGTTACAAAACAACCAACCAAGTTATTGCAGAAATGACAATTGCTAGTTAAAAAAAATACAGCTGCCATGGAAACTCCCTCATCACACCTGTCGGTTTTACTACAAGAAAGCTTTAGAGTTAAGTATCGACAAACAGATCTTCCTTCTACTCTCAATCCTCCTTCAAAAGTTGCATAAAAAAACCAGCCTTACTCCTCAACTTCACTTAAGTCCAACTAGGAGACTTTCTGCCGTCGTCTCTTTTAATATTTTATTACATATCACAGTATCATCTATTATCCCGTATTTATATGTGTATAGTATAGTATACGTGACATAAATTTTCGTACGTTATCTCGAGAAATCTTTGAAATAATTAGTAAAAAAAAAATCAGCTAAACCGACTTCGTAAAACGCAAGATCCGATGCAGTGTGACGCTTAACCGAATTAGTTCCAAGCGCGGTTTCCCTCCCTTATCATAAATCGAGTAACTGGAGAAATAAAGGAATTTTTCTCGTGATTTCGTTTTGAAACTCCCTAAACCAATTAGGCTTTTTTCCCATTTAATTAAAAAAGGAAGTTGTATGCGACAAGGCATAACTCGATTAGCCTCGATATAGTTTTTCTCTGAAGTCTTTAGAATATTGCTCTGGGCCTTGTCGGCCGCGGTTGGAACTCACTTTTCGGAGGGTGATTTTTCAACATTACAGTTAGCAATAGAATTCAAAGGGCTTTTTATTGTTTTAATAATGTAACCTTTTCTCTCTCTCTCTCTCTCTCTCTCTCTCTCTCTCTCTCTCTCTCTCTTATATAATTCCTTTTTGATACGCGATTAACACCCCACGATTGTAATCCCTATGAATAATTTAGGAATCATGAAACCTTGCCACAATTTTATATATATTTTATATATATATATATATATATATATATATATATATATATATATATATATATATATATATATATATATATATATATATATATATATATATATACACACACACATATATATATATATATATATATATATATATATATATATATATATATATATATATATATATATATATATGGTGCCACCATTCCGTTTTCCAGTAAGTATTTATGGAGTAAGGTTGTAAGTCCCACTCCCGGCCTGCTCTATGGATATTAATGAGCTCTTACGTACTCGTGTCTATCTTTAGGTCACCCCTCAAGTTACTCACCACTCTCAACATTGTTTCACTTCAGTGATCGAACGCAAAACGGATCTATCTTTCGGTGGTCTCGGTATAAATGCTGTATGAGCCGCGGCCCGTGAAACTTTAACCACGCCACTTTGGTGGCCTATCCTATAGCTTTGCCAGAAGCACGTTTATGGGTAACTTTAACCTTTAAAAAAATACAAACTACTGAGGCTAGAGGGCTGCAATTTGGTATGTTTGATGATTGGAGGGTGGATGATCGACACTAATTTGCAGGCCTCTAGCCTCAGTAGCCTAGTTTTTAAGATCTGAGGGCGGACAGAAAAAGCACGGACAGAAAAAAGTGCGGACGGAATAAATTGCGGACGGACAAACAAAGCCGGCACAATAGTTTTCTTTTACAGAAAACTAAAAGCATACTTAGAAGGGAGGCATGTTGAATGATTAGCTAAAGTAACCCTGATCAAAGCATTTACTGCATTTAAAACGTATCAAATATATATTTAGTTTAAAACCTCGTCCTCTCAAAGATTTTAAAGATGCCTGGCCAGTCTGCGACACAGCCAACCACCAAGTACGAATGGGTTAAGTTCTTCGAGGAGAAAAGACTGAAAAGAAAGTTTTATTGAAGCTTTTGCTTAAAAATCTTTGTACCTACTTTTAGAATTATTAGAGACAGTTGTACGCAAGCTGAAATTTCATGCATGTACCTCATACACCATTGTGTTAAGTAGTAATCGCAGCACAATCAAGCATATTATGCTTTCTTCACAAGAAATATATTTAGAATTCATGTGTCCCAGGATAATTACAAAAAAAATATTTCATCTTTTATAGCTACAGAAAGGAAAATGTTAAAAAATCCTAGGTTACTAAAGTTAAGCTAATTACGAAATGGTCTTGCAGGAAGGGTAAAAATGTAAAAATGTTAAAAGGAAAAATTGGCTCTTGGATATTCTTGCGCTGTGACTCTCTGCTTGAGTACTAACAACGACCTTCCAATTGTTTGTTGTTAATGGCGGAAGTGGAAGGACAAACAATCAAGAGCTCAAGATTGATGAAAAGGAAATGAAAGTAAAATCGAAAAAAAGGACGTGAATCAGAAAAGCAATGAGACAGTCACTATGAAAGTGAATTCCTAATTAATTATCGATGTTTGCTCATGCAAACTTCAATTTACTTGGACGAAAAGATCAGTTATGCTTGTTTGTAGAACGATCGAGACTTTCGTATAAGGAGTGTACACGTTAATTAATTCAAAACCTCTCTAGCTTAGATCAGTCGTGTTCATTTTGCGTTTCATCTTTTGTATTATATCATCCTTGTTCTGACATGTCCTAAACAATAAATTATATTTATTTGTCAAATTAAGCGATATTCTCTCCAGTCAGATTTCGACGCGACAGGGCACCTATTACGAACGGCAGCAACCACAGAGGTATAATTAGTGAAGGGGGCTTATTATCAGAAAAGCTATGAAATAAATTAGCCAGATGTTTCATCTTTGGAAAAAAAATTATTTTTAAAAACACTTTGAAGCTTTTTACTTGCAAAAACAAAATATGAAAAAAGATAAATGTGGCTGTATTACGGGCGCATACTCTGGTTTATATTTGTTTTTTTTATGTGTATACACTTGTGATGTATTTATGTGTTTATAATGGAGTATGAACAGTGTTATTTATTTATGAGTACCGCCGGCCTGTAAAATGGTAAATGTGCAAGTGTAGATATGAGTAATGTATGCCTTTGTATGTATGTGGTGTACATATGTATGCAGATTAATGTGTAGCCTATACAGTAAATGAAGTAAATGGGAAGTGTCATGTTATCATTTGAAAATCAGAAGCTTCAGTGCGCATTCTGCCAGTACGATATTTATTGTTGACAGTGAGGCGAGGGACGTTTATTAATGACTGTGAGAGTTCGCGGACAAATTGAAAATTATGTCAAATCTGGCGGCTCATGATTGGTAGTAAATTTACTTAAAAGTCCTATGGCTATTTTGTCCAAAATAGAGTTAAAGAAATTTCTGTTATTCTTTAAGTTAAATTAGATGTAGGAAATAATTATTTCTTAATGTAGAATATTGATGGGTGCTTTACTTGATGAATTTGAAAAAGGTTTGTTAGGGTTTCTTCCATACTGCTTCTGGCAATGCAGAAGAAGGCGGGGTCAAGGGCTGAAAGATGAGCAGCTTCTATACAAAAATGATGCAGACATAATATCTTGAAACAATTAAGTTTGGAGATACACAACGTGAATACAAAATCAAAAAATACCCATCCCAAAATTAAAGTTTAGGCCTTTAAAATCGCGCCCAAATTAAGGTGTAGCTGAATTCTTAATCTTCCCGAATATTTCAAAGGTGGCAAGACCTGTTGGCGGGACCCAACCGTATAAATGCATTGGATGCTGGTGAATAAATATTTCACTTTTGACAAGGGCTCAAAGCTTTTGATGAAGCCCAACCACTTGCTTTGTTTTAGTACACAAACGGCTATAGGCGTGCTGAAATTTCTTATAAGGACCAAATACCTTATTGAGAGGCGTAACCGTCTTGGTACGTCAAACACACAATTTCCGATAATTTTCACTCTCTTACATTGGAAGCTATTGTTCCAAGGTTTTAACTACTGACGTCATTCATTCCTTGTCTAAAGCGAAGTTATGAAATGAAGAGGTTACTAAAACTAACTGTTTTGCTAATAACTACAATAGCCTGCTAAGTATCCAATAGTAAACAAGAATAAAAGGCCTCATATGATCGAATCGTCACTGAACTAATGATGCCTCTCAAGGAAAAGAAAGAAAGAAAGAAAGAAAAATAGCTGTGACTCTGACTTTGCAGGTGTGTTCATAACAGCCCTAACATAATGAGCCTCGTGGAGCCTTCCGTGAACTCCTTTGTTTTTGATACCTACGTTTCAGTTACTGAAACAACTGAACGTTAAAGATGGATCGGATTTGGTTTTTCCGAGTGAAGTGAAAAAGGACGGATGCATATTCGTGAATTTTCACATTTACAGCGCAACACTACATTTTGTCATTTCATGTAAACACCAAAACTTACGTTTAGAAGCCCCGTCATTTTGGCAACGTGTTAAAGGGCACATGAGGTCTCTGAGAGCGCCGGGAAAGGACCCGTCTGAGACGTGACACTGCAAGCAATTTCCACCTTAATGCCAAGAGATAATTAGTGTCGAGTTCGCTTTAGCTATATATCTAACCATCTATCAACCCATCTATCGCCATTCTGCATCCACACTAATTTGCGAAACTAAGGTTAATAAATCTACAAGGAAATCTCTCTCTCTCTCTCTCTCTCTCTCTCTCTCTCTCTCTGGATAATATAAAAGGTGTTTTTGACAGCTTTTTTACTTAGAGATATCCTTCACAGACACTAAAAATACCTTCTGATCACCTCGTTCAAGGTATCATCAAACGACGTAAATCGAGAAACCGAGTGAGTTAAACACCCAAAATCAGCAGCTGGAAGAATCATGAGATTTACCCGAAGCGTTCCGGACAACGAAATGGATTTTTCGTAATTGAATTGTTAAGTCTCCTCCTTTGTCTTTTCTTTTCTTTCATCTCAATCGTTCTTTCTTTGTCGTCACATAACTCATTCATTGTCTCCCTTTGTCTTCCTAATGTAAGAGTGCATTACTTCTCTGAATTTGGGTCTTTTTCTCAGCCATTTGTGTGTCATTTTTATGAGCGCAACTGCAAAAACAATTTTACAGGCTTTTCTGAGGACAAAAAATAAAGTAAAAAAGGATCTTTTCTCATGAAGTTTAGAAAAGAACAATCAGAGTATGTAAGTAAATCTCAAAATTGACTGGTTATTTTCCATACTTGTCAAGACAACAGGAAAAATTAGACTGGATTATGACTCTTACTCTTACCTATATGCGTATCTTCAATTTAGAATGTTGTTTCTTCTCAAATTAGAAGTACAGATTTCTCTCACCCTGCATACTTATTTATATTGCTTAATATATCGTCTGTATCATCATTTCTTGAGACAGCTATCCTTATTACACGTTTGGTAATAGAACAAAAAGCTATCTGGGTTTAAAAATAATTCATACGGAATCAAGGAATTAAATCCCAAAAAGATGACGAATCAATGCTTTCGGAGTAACGCGATACATCAAGCTTAATGAAGCGCTGCTGCGCTTGGCAAGCGATATCATAGTTGGTATTTATCTTGAAAGCCATCCACCGTTACAACGAAAGAAATAAAACCAATGTTGCAATGACGGCAGCCACCTTCTATATTGCACGGCACCTTCTAAAGGCGATTCCTTTTCTTCATAGTCCATTATGGAAATAGTCAGGGTAAGCATGTCTTTTGCACAGGTACAAAGAGACACTTTGAAAAATCTGCAACCGAGACTGCTTATTCCCCTTTTGCTATTTCGAGGCTTCTGCCACAAAACGGATGGCACAGGAAATTTTTGTATCTTTCAGATGTCATGGCTTTGTCCTAGATCTGTTAGGCAGAAGGATAATGAGATATCTTAAAGAATGCGGACTGCAGTCGAGAGTTTGACCCAAAAGAGACTGTAAGAAATACATTTAATTCCAAAACATTCTAAAAGATTCTCTCATTTCCTTTACCTGAATTTGGTGAGGCATATCTTTGTGTTTTTAGATATATATATATATATATATATATATATATATATATATATATATATATATATATATATATATATATATATATATATATATATATATACAGTATATATATATATATATATATATATATATACAATATATATATACATATATAAATGTAAATATATATATTATATATATATATATATATATATATATATAAATATAAATAGGTAAATAAATATATATATATTTATTTATATATTCATATATATATATATATATATATATATATATATATATATATAAATATATATATATATATATATACATATATATACATATATATTTATATATACATATATGTACACATATATATATATATATATATATATATACATATATATATATACACAAAGATATATATATATAGGTAAAACCATACGCACCTCTATTTCTATGTCGGCCCTTTAGGAAGGTGAATCCCTAATGAGTTTAACAGAATTATCCATTTTTTACTCCCAAAATTTGGAGAAACTAATATTATTCAGCCTGGAGGTGAAACGAAACTTATAAGTACAAAGTTCAGTTATTTTTATACAAAATTTTGTGAAAATACATGTGGATACCGTACCTGTTGGGCATTAATGAGTTAAACGTTCACAAAGATTTCAGAGGTCGCGTAGATGTTTCTGTTATAAAATCTCCCAACCTTAAATACGCGTTCACTTTCGAGCGATCAATAATCAGGTACGGCTATCAATTATCATATTATTTTCATCCAGCCTCAACACGCAACTTGATTTTGAGGGATAGTGTCCTTGTGTCCTAAAATAACTCAGAAAAGTACAATCATAGGAAACAGAAAATAAGAGATCAGATTTTGAAGGATATAGTCCTTGTGTCCTAAAATAACTCAGGAAAGTACAAGAATCATAGGATATGAAAAATAAAAAAGCAGATTTTGAAGGACATTGTCCTTTTGTCTTAAAATAATTCAGAAAAATACAAGAATCAAAGGAAACAGAAAAGAAGAAAGCAGATTTTGAAGGATATTGTCCTTGTGTCCTAAAATAACTCAGAAAAGTACAAGAATCATAGGATACAGAAAATAAGAAAGCACATTGTGAAGGATATTGTCGTTGTGTATAAGAATCATAGGAAACTAAAATTGTCCTTGTGTCCTAAAATAACTCAGAAAAGTACAAGAATCATAGGATAAGAAAATATAATTGATATTGTCAAAATAATTCGGAAAAGTATAAGAATCATAGGAAACAGAAAAGAAAGCAGATTTTGATGGATATTGTCCTTGCATCCCAAAATAACTCAGAAAAGTACAATCATAGAAACAGAAAAGAAGAAGAAAACAGCAAAATAAAAATCTGAAGAGACATCATTGGTAATTTAGGACCACATTCTAATCAAATTTTCATTTCGATATGTGAAGTGCTGTTACCCTGAAATTCATCCGGTAGTAAATCCAAGTAAAAAAGGATTTAATTTCAGGGTTCAGCTGCAAAAAGAGGATGGAAAAAGGATTCTGAATTGTGTATATGTTTTGATAATTTAGAGCCCAAGCCATTTTTAGTTTTCTGTAAAAGAAAACTATTGTGCCGGCTTTGTCTGTCCGTCCGCACTCTTTCTGTCCTCCCTCAGATCTTAAAAACTACTAAGGCTAGAGGGCTGCAAATTGGTATGTTGATCATCCACCCTCCAATCATTAAACATACCAAATTGCAGCCCTCTAATAAAAATAAAAATAAAAATATAGATATAAATATGTATATTTGTATGTGTGTGTGTAAAACTCA
>NC_089789.1:19923605-19928605 GCF_040412425.1 Macrobrachium rosenbergii
GGCAAGGTTTCGAATCCCGGCCAGAGTAAGAGCATAAAATCCCATAAATCCCGTAAGTCCAAATTATTTCCACGTTACAGCAAATGAGATTCGTAGCTTGGGTTGGGTGCGTATTATTCCATAGGTCAATGGAATTTTATTCGTGACTTTATGCATATATATATATATATATATATATATATATATATATATATATATATATATATATATATATATATATACATACATATATATTATGTATATATGTGTGTTTATGTATGTATGTATGTGTATGTGCACACACACATGTATGCAGTGTATATATATATATATATATATATATATATATATATATATATATATATATATATATTTATTTATATTTATATTTATATTTATATTTATATTGTTCATTTCACCATCCACGCTTCCCTTTTAAAAAATGATAATTTTTCTTGTATGTTCGAGTAATTACGAACCCGACCAATAATGCATCGGAACCTTTTATAAAAAAATCCTTGTATTGAACTGTAGCTTAAATGAACAGATACAAAAAAAAAAAGAATACACTAAATAAAATCATTCGACACAAAGGCATTCCGAACAGTTTGTATATTCATGTTATGCCTTTGATTGAAACACTGAAAAGACTTTGACCAATCAAGTAAAACTTTTCACGAGTAACTAAAAGTGAAGACATATTCTCTCTCTCTCTCTCTCTCTCTCTCTCTCTCTCTCTCTCTCTCTCTCTCTCTCTCTCTCAAATAGTTTTTGAAAATGAAAATTGACAAACGAACCTTTACAAAATGAGAGCCAACAGTCATCTGTTACGTACCTCACACTCCTACATTGGTGCTTTTAGATAGTTTGAGAGGAAAAAAAAATTACAAAAATACATGAGGTCATACCATACCTAAGTGTCAGAGCGTGTGCATGCTGTTGTGGGTTTTGAAAAATTTATATGGATTCTAGTTTATATGAATAAAACTCATACACTTTGTAATTATGATTTCTCAGATTTGAAATCATTAAATGAATTTTAGACTAAACACACTTTTAATCTCGATTATTTCTTTTATATATCTGAAACGTTGATCTTTCACATTCATGTTACACCTCAAACTGTGATCTGGATTTGAAAGATAGATACTTTTGCGAGAGCTTTAGAACTAACTCTCTCTCTCTCTCTCTCTCTCTCTCTCTCTCTCTCTCTCTCTCTCACACACACACACACACACACACACACACACACACACACACACACACACACAGACAACGCGATGCATCACATCTGATGAAGCAATTTCCTTCCTAATACGCATCAGACGCAAATCCAAGGATTTCTTATGAAAATGTCGGCTGAAATTATGATAATGATAGTGGTGATGACAATGCAATTCCTGGAAAATCTACAGCCACCCTCCGTTGCAAAGTGGATCGTTGGGACGTCAAGCACTCGAACGGGCACCTCGTAATTAGGGTTAAATGAGCTCCTGTCACTTCCATTTGGAAGAGGATGGAAGTTTTTACGTATTCACCTGGTTCATTTTTTCTTTGCTTCTTTGTTGTTCCGGTTAATTTGCAAAGCGATACTGAAAGTCGCGATAGAATGTTCACATATGAAGTTCTCAGTTAACTCAAATAATTCGTGAGCTGAAATGAAGCCGAGACCTTAAGTAAAATTAATCAACGAATTGAAATCCGCTTTAATGAAAGTCACAGTTGTCAAATTAACTCTGACAAAGGAGAGTAAAAACAAAAGTAGAGACATTTCAATTAGGAAAAGAAATGAAATCGAAAATAGGGGAATCGTCAGAAAAAAAAATCAATCTGTCTTTATTGAAGAATCTCAATAAAGTGAGACGAATTTAATAAAGTTTCTCGGGTCGAGTGAGAACTGGATCACTCTATGATACCTTAAAGCTGCCTTCGTTTTCCTCCTTTCCTTGGAGTAAAAAATACGTCTTATTTTCGCTCCTCACTCACGCGTTCACTTCCGATGTATACCTTACAGACACCAACCCCAAGTGGGATACATATCTACTGCTGACAGAGATCCAAATTTGTCGTTGAAAAACGTGTTTGATAAATATAAAGACAAATGTATATATTTGTGTGAGTGTGTGCAGTGCAGCAGCACTTTCGACTCCCATTTATTTTGTATACCCTGCTGTCAAGAGGCTGTATCACGCGGTCCTTATACCAGCAGGTCTTTTTTGGGCCGACACTCCCACCAACTACAAGAAGGCTAAGTCACAAATATTGTCTTTAGGATATTCAAGAGGAAATACAGTTCCATTTGCAAAACGTTAATTAGTAAATATATTCGTAAAAGCCCTTAATCACTAAACTCTCTATAAGGAGCGTCAAGAGAAAAGAGAGTTCCATTTGCAAAACTTTTATTTGTACAGGTAATCGCACGCACGCCTCTCAACAACTGAATGTCTAGATTTAAAGGTTCTAGACATATCACAGGATTATGCTGGGACTCCTTGATCTAGAAACATTCTGTGTCCTGGTGTTTTTGAGCAGGCTTCAACTCATGGTCTATCGCCCACCAGTCGATCCAGAGTCTACTGGTGTCAAGAATAAAGTTCTGGCAATCTCAGCCTCAAATGCTTGCGGAGATTATTGATATTTTTACAAGGTCCGAATTGTGATATTAAGGAACATTTCTACTTAAACCAATTATTTATTGCGGCCTAAAAATACTGTCGGCCAAACCACCATTTTTCTACAAATGGTGCATAGCTACTTGATCGCGGCGAGCTTTTTATTATACAGCAAAGTGTAGGAATAGGAAATTTTTACAAGACTATGGATGTGATGCATTTTAGTAATACGAACAAAATCAAACCGTAATTCGCCATCAAATAGTTATAAATAGTTCTAGTTTAAATAGCAATATGACATACTATATTTTATATATATATATATATATATATATATATAATACATATATATATATATATATATATATATATATATATATATATATATATATATATATATATATATATATATATATATATATATATATATATATATATATATATATATATATATATATATATATATAATACATATATATATATATATATATATATATATATATATATATATATATATATATATATATATATATATATATATATATATATATATATATATATATATATATTGAGTTTTAAATTCGATAAAAAGGCACATTCCTCTCCGGATAAAAGCTCGCAGAATGCTCTAACTATTATAAAGAAAACTGGTTTATCAAGGTACGAAACTTAAATGATTTTTGGATCTTAAAACGGCACCAATGACACTTAATGCTATGGAAGATGTATCTCAGAAAACACGAGTAAAAACGTCAGCCATATTGTGGCATGTGGCCTCGAGTGAAGGTGTCTTCATCAGCGAAGCTCGGTTGAGATGAACGCCCGCATCTTTTAGTTTTCTGTTAAAGAAAACCATTGTGCCGGCTTTGCTGTCCGTCCGCCCTCAGCTCTTAAAAGCTACTGAGGCTAGAGGGTTGCAAATTGGTATGTTGATCATCCATCCTCCAATCATAAAATATACCAAATTGCAGCCCTCTAGCCTCAGTAGTTTTTATTTCATTTAAAGTTAAAGCTAGCCATAATCGTACATCTGGCAACGATATAGGACATGCCAACACTGGGCCGTGGTTAAAGATTCGTGGGCCGCGGCTTATACAGCATTATGCTGAGACCACCGAAATATGGATCTGTTTTCGGTGGCCTTGATTATAGCTGTACAGAAAACTCGATTGCGCTGAAGAAACTTCGGCTCGTTTTTTACTTGTTTCATCTGAGGTACAGTCGAATCGTGCAGTCCTCGTTAAGACTGTGAAATCACTACAAGTTAGATCAGCTGATATTCAAACTCTCTCTCTCTCTCTCTCTCTCCTACTTCATGTGCAACTATCATTTTCTATGATATAAGAAGCTACGTTTGAATATAATGCCGTGTTCGGGACATCGATGGAGCAAAGCTTTGCAGTTGATTTAAGGACATTTGCAAAATAGCCTTTGGATTTCCTGTAAACCTTATTATCAAAATCTAAATGTACAAAAACATAATTTTAGTTGCCAGGAATACTAAAGTTTAAAAATCTTACCCATCACGATGCATAAAATTCATTTTATTCAAGACAAAATGGCAAGAGGGAAAGAGCAGTAATTGTAAAATCCCTAAAAATGGACATCACCGCTCCAAAGGGGAAAAATAAATTCAGCATTTCACGATCTGAGTAGAAAGCAAACCACCCATCCGAGCGTATTTTAGAAATATCTGACAAATCAACAAGAATAAAACATACAATGGAAATGGACAAATACATGTTGGCTTTTTAGAAAACGCTTTTTAAATGTTTTCTGTTTTATTTACAATTATTTTTAGCAGCAGCAAACAACTACAATAATAATAAAAGCTGTTGTTGTTTAGTGTATGATTTCCAAATGCAGATATTGTAGAGAAGCGCACAAAAAAAAAAAAAAATTATACCACAGCGTAAAAAGTGATAACCTTCCCGATATTCATTCTTCCCCTGTCCATCCATTCATTTTTATTCATCTCCATCTGTACTGAATGGGGTTTCTTTTCCACGCAGTGGATGGCAGCTTGATAAGAGTTCGCTCTTCATTCAGGAACCATGAAAGACTCTTCCCGGCTTTCATTCATGCTGCAAAAATTGGATTTGACAGAGCCTCACTATTAAGGCCTACGTGCACGCCGTGCGTTTGGAGCCCATATGCCAGCTCCAGGACAACAGAGGTGCAGAGACACACAGGAAAGGATTTTATAGGAAAATTAATGGTTTCTCAGAAAATTCAAAGGGAATTTTATTTCATTTTTTTTACTTACCCTACCCGTAATGAAATCCTTTGCTGGTTATCTTACCAAGTCTAATGGCCTCAGGGGCCTTCAGATACACAAATGAAATATTTTAAATGTCATTAGAAAACACACACACACACACGCACATATATATATTATATAATATATAT
>NC_089789.1:19931105-19936105 GCF_040412425.1 Macrobrachium rosenbergii
CGTGTCCTTTCCTTGATGGCATAAGGGCTACTTAATCTAATAGTAACAATACTTTAATCTAGCAGCATCAACAATTTAATCTACCAGTAACACAAGAGAGTCAAATAGGTGAATAATTTGGATGTGCTTGAGGGAAAGGTTCCCAATAAGTATATGATTTGACTTGAAGTATTGTTGAAATGTAATAGTTTGCGTTTACCTTTTCCGGTTAATACTTTTGGATCTTCCCTAGATAGTGACCCCCAGGGGTTTTCGGGGGTCTTATTATCTAGGACTAATATTTCTTGGGTGTCATTATCTTTACGATATCCACAGTCTTTTGTTTATGTTTTTACGGTCATCCGCAACGGGCTTGTACTAAGCACGCCGCAAAGGTGGAAGCATACCGGGTTAAAACCATTGGAGGTCGCTATTTAGGAAAGATTCATACTTTTCAGTACCATTAAAAAAAGAAAAGAAAACAAAACAAACAAACACTAATTATCTTATGTTACTCGTCGATTAGATTTTAGAAAATGGACACGTTCCGAAAATTTTAAATATGATCGTTATAACCGAATGTTTCACCTAAATTTTCATCCTACACTTATTTAAACTGGAAGACGCCTGGCTTGCGTGATGGCAGAGAACCGAGATTTAAAGACTAACAATTTATAAATACTATATGAACTAATATAAACTTTGTTAATCAGGGTATATAACGGCAATGGCTGAAATAAGACCATCCTTAGAGTTTGTTTATCTAGAACGAGATGTGTAATATACCCGTTGACGGTCTCGATCCATTTCCAGGAGAGGAAACTGATGGCGCCTGATTTTCCTGACGATTGGCGCTGCAAAGACAACCTTTCGTTGCCAATTCTGAATCCTGATTGGACGTCTCTTTAACTCTTTAGCCAATCAGAGAGATCTTCGCAGATGATTAACCTCAGTCATATGCAGAACTCATGGCCATATCACTGCAACATAACCGAAAAAAAGACTGGTAATTGACCAGATGAAATCTCAAAAATATGGCTGGAAATAACGTGACGCTTTCTCACTCCTTATATCTTTGTTTATAAACATATATATATATATATATATATATATATATATATATATATATATATATATATATATATATATATACATACATATATATACACACATACATATATCTATATATATGTATATATATGGATATATATATATATATATATACATATATGAATATATATATAATATATATATATATATATATATATATATATATATATATATATATATATATATATATATATATATATATATATATATATATATATATATATATATATATATATATATATATATATATATATATATATATATATGTATATATATATATATATATCCGCAGTTTTCCCTGTGAAGGGGTACACTCAGGAGTTAACCTTCCATAAGTCTGGTTACAGCCCTTATATCGATCAAACTATTCGGTAGCCTCGTATATCTAACAGCTAAGGTTAAAAGAGACTATGCATCGGAAGCGTTTAATGTAGGAAGTAAAGGGCCACGGTTTTCACTTCTGGTCACGATATCCAGAGATATCCAATTGCTTGTAGTGGTAAAAAAACACAAGCACTAATGCATATATCACATACATACCGTGGCATATCAAAATTTGTATCAGCAGACCTCAATATACTACTGGGTCCCTGGAAGAACGTGATAATGCTGCAGTAACGACTGAAAATAGAGAACTTTGGAGGGACATCAACCTTTTCCTCAGAACTAACTTTTGCTGTCATTTAATGCCAGTAAAATTACCCGAGACTCTCTAGAACAACATTAGCTGCATTATTCAAGAATTTTCGAAAGCGAAAATATCTGAATGAAATTATTCTCAACGACAGAACTGGCCTGAACCCAAATATTTCCCGAGTCCCTCTAAAACTTCTAACTGCACTCTCCGACAAAAATGAAAAACAAAAATAAAAGTCAAAGAATGGTTATTTCTCCTCTGTCGTTGCATAGAAGAAAGAAATAAAAGTAATAAGCACTTCCCATTCAGTCAGCAGTAGAAAGGTACTAATGCCCAAAACGGCCCGACTGGAATATAAAAAGTCAAAGAGTAGTCATTTCTCTTCTGTCGGTGCATAGGAGAAGAAATAAAACGTGATAAGAATTTCCCACTCAGCCAACAGTAAAAACCCGGAAAACGCCTTTGCAATACGTAGTGTTAGCACGCAAAGGTACTAATGCCCAAAATTCATGCAGGCCTCCTCGCGCAAGCTAAGTTACCCATTGCGTAAAAACGCTGCCCATGATTTTTTTTTCAAGCCAGACAGATAAATAGGCAGGGCACAGTTTAAGCTATAGCCTTCGCGCCACGGTCTTCAATAGTCGAAGGACTGACTTCCCATTCTTTGTGGTGAACTTAAGCAAACTTTTAATTTGCTTTAGTTTTCAATTATTTATCTATATTTACTTATTTATATACTGATTTAGATTTACATATGTATAGTAATAGTTTTATTGATATATGTATATATTGTATATATATATATATATGAATATGAATTAAAAATAAATAAATAGATAAAATATATATATATATATATATATATATATATATATATATATATATATATATATATATATATATATATATATATATATCAAATAACTGCTATTTCTATGTTGATATTTTTTTCCATTTTTTGTTTTCTTTTGTTCATGTTATTTTTTTTTTTATTATTTTTCTCTTTTGTATTCCATAATATGTTATTCTTGTTACTTTCATCACACCAACATTTTAATTGTTTTTATGTAAACACTTTAACCGTTTCTTTTCCTTGTGAGTACATTCTATTATGTGCATAGTTGCTGTGCAGTTTCACACTTTTCTCATTTTTCCGTATTAATTTATGCTCATGATACGTAAAATAACGGTCGTTAAAATAAATCTAGAAAAAATAAGAAAAATGATTCCATGTCTAAAATGCAAAACCCACTCCTTACCCATATCTTACATGAAATGAGAAAATTGTATTAACCTTTCTGCTCATAATACGGAGCTCATTTATTTTCATTTTGTCTATGGTATGTAAAGAAAAAATTGGCATAGAAGTATATAGTCCACTAAATTGCAAGCATTGTTTATATAGTAAAAGGACAATCAGTTATGACTTCGATATTATACAATTCCGAAACAACATATATTTTACAAGAATTTATCCTTTTCACCGGATTTTTACTTTATTATCGAACATTTTCATACGTTTCTGAGTTTATGGCTTTCATACATTTGGAATATTAGAACACGGTATGGGAATACGTTAACAAATACTTTAAACATTCGTTGTAGTTGGTGGGAATGTGTTCGACTTCCTGATGACTCTGGTTAACAATGTTTGCATTTCATTAATCCTGCTGACTCTAAAGAGTCGCACACAAATGAATCTAAGGCTTGAGTTCACAGAGAAAGGTCATGGGAGTGGGTCAACACAGCATTTGGCTTACGGATCATACAAAGATTGTATGTATGTATATATATATATATATATATATATATATATATATATATATATATATGTATAGATATAGATGTATATATATATAAATATATATATATATATATATATATATATATATATATATATATATATATATATAATATTAATATATATGTGTGTGTATATATATATGTATACTGTATATATATATATATATATATATATATATATATATATATATATATATATATATATATATATATATATATATATATATATATATGCATGGGTTTTCCTCACCTTTAGAGGAGGTGCTTCTAGACAGGTAATTCTGGAGGTTCTTATGTAATCATTTTCCGCCCAGATTGAAGTCGCTCTCGAAATATTTCATGACCACCTCTGCTAACTGTTGGAATCGGTCGATGAATTGAATATATACCACTGGGCAGCAGAGACACGAACTTTCACTTCAGGGCCTTCGTCACATGACAAACTTCCAGATGCAAACAAGTTCTCAAATTTCGTTCTGTTGCAATGTCTACCTCAACCTTTTCTCGTCTCTACCAGCGCATCAGCTGGTTAATAACCAAATTATCTGTGTATTATGATATGTTTTGCAATTTTCGTCCGTTTCCTGTTAACGAACGCATTCCCTCGCTTGCGTGACTCCAAGCAAAATCTTTCGTGCTCCTTAAATAAGCGAATTCGATCACCGGGATCGCAGGAAATAATAATTATAATGAAAAAAATAAGAGTAGAAGGGAGAAGCGGCAGTGGGAATAACTTCATTATTTCAGTCCTAATTGACTCTGTTTAGGTGTCATCAAGACCCCTGAATGTCAGGAACGGTAGCTGATGTGCGAATGAAGTTCGTGTAATTGCTCATAATTACTGGAGGAACAAAAGAAGAATCCAAATCCAGCTACATAAAAGAAAAGCCAAAGGTGAGGCCCTGGTAAATTCGGACACTGAAGGGGCATTTACGAGCTCAGGTGAACAAAAAAAAAAAAAAAAAAAAAAAAAACTTCAATCTTGATCTAAGTTCATATCCTAACGAAGAATCGAAGTGTAAATAGATTTTACTGTTCTGGTGACTGTCTATCATTCTTGAACACAGATACTGTCTAATGGCATTTAAAGTTAATAAATGGAGCATTTGACTTATACGCCTTCATCGATTTCAGAGAAATATGCTCTCCACAGTTTCAAATTGCCCTGTGATCCCTATAACGCTACAAACGTCAAGGAAATATCAGAAGCGTCATATTAAATAATCAAAGACAAACGCAATGATTAAGGACTAAGAAAATGACGACAGATGTTTAAGAAATGCCTCGAAAATGTTAGTAAGCTCAACCTAGTGACACGCGAACGTAGAATTACTCTCTCCGAGGCTTTTCACTTTGATGCTTAACTTTTGATATCATACAACAACATCGCGAAACTAGATTTGACTGACTTTATCCAATTATTTTCTTTTAAATGAATGGGCGAAGAAGGATAAGAGGACTCTGCAATATT
>NC_089789.1:19941105-19948605 GCF_040412425.1 Macrobrachium rosenbergii
GAATTGCCTTGTTAGACCTTTTATTCTTATCTCTAAACATGGTTAGCCTGTTCATTATCCCTCAATATAATGATGCATCTTAATTGTTTAATAACTTATTTGAAGCGATTTAAACAAAACAAGTGCATTTCGCGAGAGTAAAGAAAATCTTAGATTGCGAGTGATGACAAAACCAAAGTAATAGCTAATTATATGGCATCATTATTAAATTTTAAGCAACTGCTCTGAGCTAACGTCACTGTGACATAATTAATATTGACCTTGAACACGGACACGATGTTTTTCCCCCATGTCATAATCATTATCATCATTACACTTTTTCATCAAATCTTAATAACCACAGCGCATTGGTTACGACATTAATCTACTCCAAGGTCACGAGGCCACAAAAAATAGCAAAATCCATCAAAAATCCAACAGGGAAATCTTTCCAAACATAATATATCCATAATCAATTTTTAGAAGTATTATGCTTACCAATCAGCTCCAGTCATAAATCACCTCAAAGCCTTATTTCCCTAGCAGCTTCAAATTCTAATTTCCCAAGTTTCTGGAGGGACGGTAAAACTCAATGTATGATGTCGCTTAGACTGTTCAACCACGTTCGCCCATGCAGTCAGCTGCAAAGAAAACTAAAGATATATCTGAAGCGGTTCTTATAAAAAAAAGTCGCAAAATTTAAAAAAAAAAATATTATCAACACAAAGTGTTTTAAACATAATGTAATTTGGAGTAAGACGTCCTACAATACACATATTTACAGACTGTAAATGTGTGTGTCATATTGTAAACGATATATTATAAATATGTGGCTTTTCATTGTCAGTTACATGAACAAACACACACACAAACATATATGTATATATATATGTATATATATACACATACATATGTAGATATACATTTATATATATATATATATATATATATATATATATATATATATATATATATATATGTTAAGGTAGTATTGCATATATACATATATACATAATCAATTTGAAACCTGAATCAAGTCCTGAAAAACTGATTATTAACAAAATTATGAATTGCAAAAAGGAATCGATGAGGGTAAAGCTCCGTAAATTTATGTTAAGTTGACCGGAACTTTCGTTTGCGATGACCACGAAACTTATGATCAAATATTTACACTTTTTATTAATATAATAAAACAGAAATTATCCAAAAATTATCACGTGCTACAAAACCTCAAACCTTAAAAGACTTTAAAATTAGGATTTTGACTGTTACTAAAATCGGTAAATACATTTCCAGGGGAGTTATTTCAAGTCAGTAACTTTCTAAACTTGCGAACCTTTTCTTGGTGAAGAAAACCAAATGAGCCCATGATGAGTTGTAGCATGCCTTATAACGTATCCTACGGTCAGATAATGATGTGGTGTGCCAGTATGGAGACATTGATCAGCCAATGTCATTCCACTTATATCATATATATATACTGTATATAATAAGATATATATATATATATATATATATATATATATATATATATATATATATATATATATATATACATATATAAAATTATATATATATTGTATATATATACTGTATATATATATATATATATATATATATATATATATATATATATATATATATATCTGTAGAGGTAATAAAGGTTCTATCTGTACATTCTCTTCTATATGAAATGTCTAGGCTACCGAATGCCCATTCAGGCGTTCTAGGACCAACCGCACTCTCTTTAACGAGAGAATTACACGAGACATGAGCTGACTTAAAAGAATGGGAGGTGGAACTCCTGTTATAAGTTCAGCTCTGACATCACCTTTACGAAACAGCGATGCCGAAAGACCGAGTACCCTCCAGTTCCAATCGCCATCCCAGCGTAGATTAGTTTTCAGTGTATAAGCTCTGTAACGTCGCTGATAAATTCTCTTTGAACATTGTCGACTAATCATCTAAGTACCCGGAGTGGGCTCGGGGGGGGAGAGGAATGCCAATATTCGAAATGGGTGGCTGATAAAAACAAGTAAAAAATGCGCCGAAGTCGAGTTTTCTGTACAGCGTATAATGCCGCATGGAACTCATAGCCTGGTGGTGGCCTGTGTTGTTGGCACCTAGAGCGGTGCCATACGCACGATCATGGATAACTTTACCCTTAAATAAAATAAAAATTACTAAGGCTTGAGGGCTGCAATTTGGTACGTTTGATGATTGGAGGGTGGACGATCAACATACCATTTCCAGCCCTCTAGCCTCAGTAGGTTTTAAGATCTGAGGACGGACAGAAAAAGTGCGGACGGACAGACAAATAGCCTATTAACTAATAACAAGAGCCATTTCAGCCTATTAGTCTAGAAGGCTGCGACGTTAACGAACTACGATCGTCACCGAAAGTAGCCTACTGCACACGGTACGCCATATCGCTTAAAATACAGTTGTAATGCAATCAGGTAATATGAATGAAGGGCCAATAAAGAACAGAAAAAATTTTGGATTTATCATTAAAACTTATAGACTGCAAAATGGATTGTATCAACTCTACTATCAAGGCTTGCTGGCACAAAAGCATACGAAAGTCGAATAAGAATTACCATATTTCATCTAATAAGGAGAGAGAGAGAGAGAGAGAGAGAGAGAGAGAGAGAGAGAGAGAGAGAGAGAGAGAGAGAACTTAATAACATAACGTTCACCGTAATTCAAGGTTTCCTATAATCTCATCTGTTTTTGACATCATTATCTATTTCTTGTGACCTGTGTGATGGGAATAGTATTAGGCTTGTTGATGACAAAATTTATACAAACATATTACATAATTCAATAACAAGTGTCCGTCAGAGCGGAAGATGTTTGTAGCGTAGGACCATGTCAGGAATCTTTGAATACCATAATGACGGTATGAAAATGAATACGTGTAAAATGCTTGCAACCAAAGTAAAAGAAGCATTCCGCTGTTCAATCACACAAGCACAACAGTCTTAAATACCAGTTACTCACCGAGATAATCGGAGTGACAAGTCAGTCAACACTACACAGACTGTCAGCAGTTGGACGTTTTTCTGCAAACTGATCTATTGAGGGACTCGTCCGAAATTGGGTCATACTGCGGCTTTCAAGTTAATTTTCATATTTACTATTGTATTCAAAACCTTTGTTTTGCTAAATTAGCCATAAAACTATATTAATTTCAGTTTTACCTAATTTGATATTAGGTCTTGTGAATGACTAAAACCTTTAGAACAAATCCTTTATTGTGTTGTATTTCTGACACAAATGACAAACTCGGTGCACCAGACTTTCTTTCTGCTGGCTCTCAAATAAGTGGCATTATTATTATTATTATTATTAGCCAAGTTGTGACCATACTTGGAAAAGCAGAATACGACAGGCCCAAAGGGCACTCTCCCTCCAACAATAGGGAAGGCACCAGTGCAGGAAAAAGAAATAAAGCCAGCAAATGAATCTGAAGAGTAAACCACCCAAAAAGGGCAAGGTAACTAACAAAGAAAAACATGTAATATAAAACCAGAGAATAATTAGGTGAGACCTGTATATGTTCTCTTAGCAACACAAGCTCCAGCAGAATTTGTCAAATTTTTACTCCAAGCAATTATCGTGAACCGCGTGTAATGTAGCTTGCCCAATTCAGTCGTTCATAAGCGAAATCTATTTAAGAAAGACGTTTAAGTTCTTATTAGTTCTTAGAAGTCATTACTTAAAGGCCAAAAGCATTCCGCGTCAAATTTTACGCCCTCGACCAGGCAAGTAAACGCGAAATAGACAGCTTCCGCACGAGCAATATGCTGACTACTTTTTTAGCTATATACTTGAGGAAAAAGTAGGGATACCAAGAGTTTTCTATAAACATTGCCTGAAGATAAATGGAAAAGGCAAATGATAGGAAGGTCAAGAAAATGACTTCACAAGTGTTGACATTTACATGAGGGATTTCAAGTTTCTTTGTATAAGGAGTTTAATATCAGTTATCTCGTGCATATTCTGTTAAAGTTCTCTTAATATGCCTCAGGGTCGATAAATTCGTATAAAAGCATCTGCTACGTTACAGAACACGGCAAGTCATCCAATAATTGCCAATATCATCTGAGCATTATCAACCGACTTTTCAAAAGATATACCTGTTAGGAATGGCAAGATCTTAGTGCGTTGGCGATTGGCACATCAGTGATTTTCTCCAGTGTGTTAGTTCAAGTTTTCTCATATTTGCTAAACGGTACAATGATCTTGATGTATGAATATATTCTATTTTGATTTTGAGAATACTGAAAACTGGAGCAAGGTAAGTTTAAAGTAAGGAAAAAGTCAATATGATTTATCATGCAGCTTTAAACACATTTTATTACGTTTAAACCTTCATTAACATAAATAAGCTTTAGAAATTATAAACATGAAATTATGTCTTTTTAGTTGATACTCAAAATAAAGCAAGAACTAAAAAACATTCATAAAAATTCTTGAATAAAAAAATAATATCGTAATATGTCAAAAACAATTTTGCTAATTGTATACAATAATACACACAATAACATTATATTGAATATTATATATAGTTATATATGGAGTATACATATATATATATATATATATATATATATATAAATGCCTTTCAAATCGTATATTATATATATATATATATATATATATATATATATATATATATATATATATATATATGTATATTGCCATTAAAATTTGTATATAGTAGTTATATATATATATATATATAGATATATATATATATATATATATATATATATATATATATATATATATACATATATATATATATATACAGTAGATGGGTTGATAGATATGACCCTTATATAAGTATGTAGAATGATGGTACTTAACTTTGAACCCTCCTGATTGCATGTGACGGGACTGAGGGCGCTTGGGCGAATTATTGTCTCGACACTTTTGTATTGTATTGCGGTGATTTTCGACCACGTGGGCGCACTAGCAATATGGATATAAAAATATGGATGGGCGGCTATGAAGACATGATCCTGTTGTGGTTAGTAATAGCATACAGAGACAAGCCCCATGTGGTATAAAGTACAGTAAATCCCAAAACAAATATCATACATGGTTTAAGTTCAAAGTGGCTGATTGTAAAACATTTCACTCTTGCATTTATTTGTTCCTTACGTAATCATATGAATCTGTAAGTAGATATAAGTTCTTCATTGGTGGGGTGGGTAGAGCTCTCGGCTAGCACGCTGTTGGTCCAGCGTTCGACTCTCCGACCGGCCAATGAAGAATTAGAGGAATTTATTTCGGTGATAGGAATCACTGTCATAATGTGGTTCGATTCCACAACATTGTGGTTCCTTCATAGGTAACCAGCTGGTTCTTTAGCCACGTAAAATAAATCTAATCCTTCAGGCCAGCCCTAGGAAAGCTGTTAATTAGCTCAGTGGTCTGGTTAAACTAAGATATACTTAACTTGTAAGTAGATATAAAAGAAAATCCTAATAATGTAAAACATAATGGTTCCTTTTACGAGCGAAGCCGAAACAATTACCTTATAAATAGAAAGTAAGGAACGTTAACCTTTATATCAACTTGGTAAGCCAGTGACGACATGATTATGAAGTGTACCAAACGTTAGAGGTTTCCAGGGTAAAAGCAGAAGTTAAACGGGTTTAATCAGCTTTCCTTGTGTATTATGCATACACCTGTTTTGTCCTTTAGTCATTTCGATTCCCTCGTCTTAACTCCACTGAAAAGTATCATGTGCATATGAAGCCCCTAATCAGTAAATAAGTAATCAGCCTTAGTAAGTCAGAATCATCGCTTCTTTCCTATAACTTTATACCAGTATTTCCCGAGACTTTGCTTTAAATTCTTTTCTGTCACACATAAACAAAGCCACTCCAACATCTTCTAAAGACATAACAGACACCTCACACGTCTCGAACTGTCGACCTAACCGCTCAGTTCTCCTCGCTGCTGGGAGAAAGGGAGCTGGGGATTTGGTACGATACATGTACACATTCCCTACCGGGCTCTAAGCGATGTCAGGCAGGGCAGCCGATCTAGGCTACGGCCTACGCCAACGCCAAATCAAAGTCCTACAAAAGAAGGCATCGTGCTTACCCCATACAAAAATGGGAAAAAGCACGTTAAAACGAAGAAGAAGTCTATTTCTTTTTCTGCTTTTAAGACAGCTTTGTGATGACCTTGTTTCCACAAAAATAGAGGCGATACGAGAGGGGAGAAATCCTTTGTCGCTGACACGTCAGGGAAGAGAAGCAGAGACAGAGCTCACATCGCACAGACGAAGAATATCCTTGCGTAACCTCAGTGAGCAGAGGTCAAAGGAGCAAAAATCCAATGATTTTTAGAAGATATTTCCAACATCCAGACAGTCTTCTTAAAGCATGAAACATGTTATCCGGAAAGCATTTCAGCGTTATCTCTGTTCCTTAGAATTCTGGCGAAATATTTATTTCTCAATAAGAAATGTTTCAAGAACGAGTGAGAGCATAAAATATAATGGTCCGTCCAGTGGTGCAGAATCAGTTGCATTTAAATATTAAGCCAAGAAAATGACCGCGAATTCAGATGAGTAATCTACAGTTACAAATGGGACTCATAAATCTTTGCATATTAACAGATGGGCTAAACGTCAATATACAAAAGTCGATTATTAACATAGAACAACATAGAAGTTAAGTACTATACAGAAGAAACTTGAAGTGCAACAAAATATTTGAAAGTTAGACTCTAGAAAAGCAAGTAAAAATTGCTTCGAAGTTTCTTCGGCGCAATCAAGTTTTCTGTATAGCCGCTGCTACAACGTATAACTAAGGCCACCGAAAACAGATCTATCTTTCGGTGGCTCGGTGAGTAATGCCGTTTCGAGCTGCGTCTATGAAACTTAACCACTGCCCGGTGGTGGCTTGTTCTATATCAAGCCAGAAGCACGATTATGGCTGATTTAAACCTTTCAGGGCTAGGAACCATTGAGGCTAGAAGACAGTGGGAATTAAGGCCGATGACTGGAGGGTGGATGATTAACATAACAATTTGCAGCCCTCTAGCCCCAGTAGTTTTTAAGATCTGAGGGCGGACAGAAATAGTGCGGACATAATAAAGTGCGGACGGGCAGACAAAGCCGGCACAATATTTGTCTTTTATAGAAAACAAAATAAACTCTAGCAAGCGTGAGCCAGACGACTTCTGTTGAAACGCGGTCTCGAAAATAAGCTCAAGATGTGCTAACAACGACTTACACAGTAGCATAAGAATATTACAATAAGGGCTAATTTGGCGATCCAAAAACTTCACTTTTCTTAAACAACCCGAAACGTGGTATTGTTTTTAGGCAGTGAAGGAAAAAAATCATTCCGCAAAAATTCTAAGAACGTATACGAAAATCAGCAATACAAAATCATGTTCTTGAATAACGGAAGTTCACTTTGCACAATGCACACGTACAAAACGGAAAGGGCAATTTGAATAGCAAAATATGTCTTGATTTTGACTGGAAAT